>NC_034595.1:2517621-2524740 GCF_900095145.1 Mus pahari
TTTCTTCTTCTTCTTCTTCTTCTTCTTCTTCTTCTTCTTCTTCTTCTTCTTCTTCTTCTTCTTCTTCTTCTTCTTCTTCTTCTTCTTCTTCTTCTTCTCTTCCTCCTCCTTCTTCCTCCCAACCCCACACATTTGTATAATTTGCCATTTAATTTTACAACACCTACAAAACTAATCATTAGTATTCATGCTTCACTGAATTGAAGATCTGTTACTACGGAAAGGCATCTTTGAAGTACCCAGACATGATTTGAGGAAGACAACAAGCTATAACAGGAAAATCCAATGCCCTGGAGAACCAGACATGGGCCACAGGTCTGTCCCGAACACAAACTAATTAAATAACTTCCAGAGCTTGCTGGTCCTTATCTCCAAAATGAGTCTAGACTTACCTCTGCCGAGCTCCCTTTGAACTCTAAGATCTCTTCAGAAAACACATCATTCCCTCTACGTACATGCTGTGGTTCTTTAGCTTGATGGCTTTGTTGGACTCTTTACAGTGGGACATAGTGCTGTCTCTGATTCTTTCACCTGTTCTTGGGACCCCTTTCCTCTAACTGAGTCACTTCATCCAGCCTTGTGCCTAGTCTTACAGTATCCTGTTATGCTGTGTTTAGTTGGTATTCCTGGGAAGCCTGCTCTTTCTGGAGGGAAATAGAGGAGAGTAGGTCTGGGGGAGGTGTGTGGGGGGGGACGTGGGAGTGGAACTGGGGGAGGGGAGGGAGGGAGGCTGATGACACCCATGTGACACAGCAGCCACATCTGCAGTACCTCCAGGTGCAGGTCACTTTTTTAAAAATTAATTTATTATTTTCTCATATAATATATTCTGACATCAGAGACACCCAAGACCAATTTATCTCTGAATGAAGATCTGATATTATAGAAAGGCATCTTTGAAGTACATTTTTTGTATTATTAGCAGTTTTATCATTTGTCTTTAGATTGTGTTAAAGTTTACAATTTTGTGGCATATAATTTACACATAATAAATTTGCCCATCTAAATTATTTTCACAGAGTTGTGCAATGATTTCCACAATCAAATTTTAAAACATTTCCATCATC
The DNA here is from genome assembly GCF_900095145.1 of Mus pahari. NCBI lineage: Eukaryota > Metazoa > Chordata > Mammalia > Rodentia > Muridae > Mus > Mus pahari. Next base: position 2,518,689 of record NC_034595.1, read on the forward strand.
CAAGAAAGTGACACCCTCAGTCCATTAACATTTACAATTGGTCCCTTTTCTCCACCAGGCAATCACTAATCCTTCCATCCATTGTATTTTGTTCATTTGGATACATAAAATAAACTGACTCCTACTATATATGGGCTTTCACTATGCCTATTTTTAATACAAATATTAGGCCATTTAACCTATATGTGATATCCTATATATTATTTACTTTGTGAAATAATAAAGTTTGTTGGTGACTCCTCTCTGGAGGGTCCTTTTTGCTAGATAGGAGAGACAAGAGATCTTCTTGCAAACAAGGTAGAAGACAAGGACCAAACCCCCAGCTTGCCCTCTGACCTCCACATGGACCCCAGGGCACACATGTGCCAACAGTCATATACACAAACATACACATCATACAAACAAACCACAACAGTCACATACACAAGCATACACATCATACAAACACCACGATGCAAACAGTCATAACAAAACCATTTCAGGCTACCATACATGGAAGAAGAGTAGCAGAATCAGAGCTGTGCAAATTCAAATAGCAGACAAATAGCATTTCATACAATTAGAGAACTAATGAATTAGTTTGAAAATTAAGTTATATTTGAAAAAGACTAGTAAACACATCTGCAAAAGAACAGAAGGATAATCTAGAAATTCAAACTATCAACCTTGAAACTGAAACCTTAGTGGTTTCTTTATCAACAAATTAGACATGATGCAAAGGAGGTACAAAGGACTAGAAGTCAAATCTAAGTGACTGGAGGGTGCAGTGCAGAGCTACAGCTACAAAGGGGAAACGCAAAGCTAAGGCTGAAGAGCCTGTATGTGTATACACGCCTGGCATGTGCTTGTTTGGAATTCTCTAATGAGGTCCTTACCTCACCAAAGTGTAATGCCATTGTCAGGGTTAGAGAAATCGGACAAGAGATACAAAGTTTCTGCATGAAAGAGAACTCAGCTCCACATGGCTTCCCCAGAGAGTCCCACCAGTCACAAAACCCAATTCCACCTGTGTGGAAACCTTTCCATGTTAAAATAAAATGGGCCAATTTATAACTTGCCTAACCATGTTATGAGGCAGAGATATATATGCATGATTCTAAAACAGGAAAAGGACTTACAAAAGTCAAGCTAGTTTCAACTAAGAGTGTGGAAGTACAATATTAGTTCAGTGTTAGAGGGAAAAGATGTAATTCTCATTGAAAGGAAGAAAATAATGCAATTATCTTGAATTAAAATTATAAATAAATTATTGTTTGGTTTTTTGAAGTAGTAATTTAAGATATAATGGGCTTAACCTGGTAGAGATTTCAACAAGTATAATCTCAGAAGTCCTCATGACACGCAAACCCTGAAAGTTTCCCTTTGCCATTGATCATGTGACAGTCACCGATTATCACCATTCCAAGAGAATACTTCAGTAGAGAATCCAAACCAGTACAGGAAGGCAGGAACAGAAGCAAATTATTTGATGATTAGACAGGGAAAGCTGGAACTGTCACCTTTCGCACATGCTAAAATCCAAAACAATTTTCAGGTAAATCATTAGAACTAAAAATAATATAGAGCCGATTTGCAGAAGACTATGACATTTTCTATTACAGACAAAAACCAATCTTTGGAATATTCATCACATTTTAAAATTCATTTTTATCTTATGTGTGTGAGTATTTTTTCCTGCATATATGTCTGTGGACCATGTGGTTCCCTAGTGCCCCAGAGGCTAGTCAAGGGTGTTGGATGCCCTGGAACTGGAGTTACAAATGGTTGTGAGCCACCACGTGGGTGCTGGGAACTAAGCCTGGGTCCTCTGAAAGAGCAGCCAATGCTCTTAATGACTGAGCCATCTCTCCAGTCCCTGTGTTACATTTTAAAAGATGCCATTTTCAATAACATCATGAAAACACCTAACAGAAGATGAGTAAGTCCTCCATTAATTTTTGTGGTTTTTTTAAACAAATTATTGCAAAGCACTCAATAAGATCTAACTAAAGTGAAGCATACATAATATTCTCTAGATTCTGGAGTCAGAATCTGGCAAGTGCTGTATCTCCTATGCTTATCTATGAATCAATAAAACTCCAAATAAAATTCCAATAGGATTTTGTTTGCTTGTTTACTCTGCCATACTTATTCAAGACCAATCAATGTATTCTTGAAAACAATCAAAGGGATTTGTTCACCCAATACTAATGCTTTCTATAAAGCTAGGTTTTCCAATATGATACTGACATGACAATAAATTAACCAAAAGAACAAACTATAGAACCCAGCAATTGATGCTCGCATATACAGAAACCTGGTTTAAGATAAAGATGTCACTGTAGATCTGTGAGAAAAGAATAAATTTCTATTAAATCATTTTAAATATTGTCCATTTCTTTTATAGTTGTAGCTTGACTCTCTTTCCGGGCTCAAGCAGAGGTTTAAGTGCCTCTGCAACAGTCTTAAGGGACAGGACCCGTTAGAGATTGGCCTGGCAAATGGACCATTATCAAGGATGAGTTGCCCTCATTGAAAAGAAGAGCGCCAGCCTGTTTGGGCGCCTCTCCTGCCTTGGTCTCCTACCCAACAGTAGCATATCTAGAATCTCTCCCAAGATGGAAGCTCCTTGGTGTTAGCCTCTGAAACCATGAGCCAATCAATCTCTGTTCATTATAAATTATTCAGTTTGTGACAATCTGAGATAGCAGCACAAAATTTATACAAAAGAATAAAAGGAAAAAAGAAAATAAAAATGTTTCTATGTTACATGACACACACAATCAATTCCAGGTAAGCTAGTCTACCCGTGGAAGACATAATCAAAACACTTCTGAGGAAAATGCAAGAGATGTCCTGGACATCTTGAAAACATGGCTATCAGAAGAAAAGTGTGACAAGTGTGACTGCATCAAAGTTAAGGTTGTTCATTGAATCCACATAACTCAAAGAACTCATATTGAGACTCTACAAAGAGCTGCTGTAAGGGAGAAAGGAAGGCATGGGGTGGAGTGGGGAGGGAGTTGGGGAGGACCTAGAAGGAGCCAGGGAAGGGGAAAAGCATAATCAAAGTATATTGTCTGAGAGATTATTTTTTAAGAAGATAGGTAAATGAGAAGAACTGCTGTAAACCAACAAAAAGAAAACTTAAGAGGAATATAAACATGTGCCTTAATAAGCAGCTCACAACTGAGAAACTATGAAAATATGTTCTGCTCCTTACTTACTGGGAAAATATGTTAAAAACCAATTAAGAAGAAAAACCAAAAAAGAAGAAAAACCAATCACAAGATTAGCAACACTTCTACCCTCTGCTGTATGAAGCATGGCGAGTTTGGGAAACAATCAGAATTCTTACATACTACTAACGAGAGTGGAATCTGGTGTAAGTCCTTGGAAAACAATTTGGCAGTGTCCCTATGTTTGAAGATTTACTTACCAGATGACCAGCAAAGTCAATCTTAAATAGAGATCATGGAAAAAATTTCATGGAGCTTCATAATAAAAATCATGTATTTGTACATTTGTTATGCCTCCATTTATAATTGCTAAAAATACAAGCACAAATGTCACCATGACAATAGCTTATGGTTTGTTCATACGATGGAATATTTCAGAAAAATGAAAACTAGTACCACACATAGAGAGTGACATGGAAAAATACTTAATATTGGGTGAAATAAAAGCAAAATAAATTCATCTGGAATAAGTCCAGTTAAGCCGAGATTAAAAATTATCCACTGGGTTACATGTCTTAGGGATATAACAAAGTATGGAAAAGCTAATTTTAGTAAATGATATATATAACAGCTATTCTTGGTTGTCAACTCGACTACATCTGGCATTAATTAAAACCCAAGGCGCTGGGTATACCTGTGAGGGATTGGTTTTTGTTTCTTCTTAATGAAGTCATGGGAAGAACCACTTTTAATCCAACCTTTTGTGGTGGGAAGGTCTACCTTTTATCTGGGCCACACCTCCTGCAGCAGTCAATGTAGTACTTGGAAAAAGATGCTTGCTTTCTGCCTGCTTGCTCTCGATCTTGCTGATGAGAGAATTCTCAATGATATTAGAGCCTACTTCTTTGGGATTCTGGCATAAATTAAAGACCAGCTGAGACATCCAGCCTCATGGACTGAACAACTACTGAATTCTTTGACCTTCTGTTGGTAGACAGCCATGGTTTAACGAGCTGTACCACAGCCTATAAACCATTCTAATACATCCCCTTTGTATATTTCATATTTTATATTCATATTTCATATATTTATAAATCCCCCTTATGTAGTTTATCTACTTTACATTCCAATTTGCCAACACCTGCTCTCATGGGAGAGCTGCTGAAAGCCCATGATGTGAACTATTTTACAAACTTAAGGAAACAAATGCATTTGATTATCCTAAGTCATCAATGTGAGAGGCAACAGATTTGATGAGTCTGGATGTAAACAATTTGTGGAAAAATAAAGAAAATAATGATGCTGGTTGGTTGCTCCTAGCATCTCTAGATAGAATGACAAAGGAGAAGTAAGAGCTCTATGATAGAACTGACCAAGTTCTAGCATCCCAGAATATGGTGAGAGCAACAACGAACTCAGTGGTAAAACTGGCCAGCCCTAGATGTACATAAATAGTCTGAAGGTTTCTAAGTGTGCCCTGGAAGAAAGTATTCTCTCCAGCAGCCACAGAGCTCAAGCTGTGGAAAATCAAACCAAAGCCTTCATTATAAGGTTGTCTGAACTACAGGGAAAATTCAAATCCCAGCCTCAGAGGCTGTTAGCGGTTAAAGTAGGGACACTGTTTAAAAAGGGGGTAGGGCAAACTCTGTAATTTGGGGTGAGGATGTATGGGTGAAGCTGAGATTGAAATGCAGATTCTCAAGGGTTTAATCTCACCTAAAGAAGTCTCTCTATCCTCAACAGAAGATGTACTTCCACTCCCATACCTTGAAAGATTGCCTTTTCCACCTTTGGCTAAGGAAATTAATTTTTAAAAGATTTTTATTTATTTTTTACATGTAAGTACTCTGTAGCTGTCCTCAGACACCCCAGGTAGGGCAACAAATCTCATTACAGATGGTTGTGAGCCACCATATGGTTGCTGGGATTTGAACTCGGGACCTTTGGAAGAGCAGTCCGTGCTCTTAACTGCTGAACCATTTCTCCAGCCCGAAATTAATTCTTCATTGTCTGCTAAACCATCAGTGATTTTCTCTGAAAAAGATGCTAAGTAAGACAATGCCGATATTCCTCAGGGCCCAACAATTGTCGCTTCTACACCTATGGCCAGACTCAGGGCTAAACAGGTTCCTAGAGGTGAGGTAGGGAGTATTGTCCGTGAGGAGTTATGCTACACTGCTAAAGAACTTAATAAGTTGGCTAACTCATTCAAGCGGACATCTGGGGAATATGAATGAGAATGGATTTCAAAGGTGTGGGATAATAGTGAAAGGAACATAAAACTGAATCAGGATGAGTTTATTGGCACTCATGGGCCCAGTGAGTGGAGATTCTAGGTTTAAGATTAGATGGAAGCTCTCATACTTTCAAAAAAAAAAAAAATGTGTTGGAAGCTTGAATGGTTGGATGAAGCATTTGTCAAAGATGTTCTCCTGAAAAGGAATGGGAGACGATGCCTGATATTCCTTGGCTTAGTGTTAATGAAGGGAAGTTTTAAGGCTCAGGGAAGTTGCAAAGCTAGGCCCTGAGTGCTTAAGTGTCCACATGAGAAGGTCCATAAGACATGCCCTGCACTAATCCTATAAAATGCAAATTGGGAGGGGGCCAGCACACTTGGAAAGCTTTGCTGCCGCCCCTTTCTTGTATCAGACCTTAGGCTTAGAAAACCTGTTGCTCAGATGGACGAATTACATGCAATGGGTTTAATCAGAACCTGAAAGTAGCAGGAGCCAGGTGGTTGCACTGAATCACCAAACTCAAGGTGACAGTAGTTATCATAACGGGCAAGTAGACAACGAAATGTCCATAACTCCCTATCCCATAATGGGAAGAACAGGCAAAGTAATTTTTTTGTTTTGTTTTTTTTTATTTTTTTATTATTATTTTCTTTATTT
>NC_034595.1:2527505-2533836 GCF_900095145.1 Mus pahari
GTTAGTCCTGCCAATCCATGAGCATGGGAGATCTTTCCATCTTCTGAGATCTTCTTCAATTTCTTTCTTTAGGGATTTGAAGTCCTTATTATACAGATGCAAAGTAATTTTTATAGTGGGATGACTTATATGGACCTTGGATATTAGCTAGTCAATCATGGTGTTTCCAGGCGTGAATCTGATTAGAAGCCTGATGTATTTTTTAAAATCTGTATAAGCAGAAATTTTCTCAAATAAATGAAAGAAAGGCTACTTTCGATTGTAGCAAAGGGAAATCTCAGCCCATGAAACAATGTCCACACTTGAGCCAGTTTGCAGACCCAGAACCCCTTGAATGAATGAATAACCTTGTTCCCTGAAGAAGGACCTCAATAAAATAACTGAGAATTTTAATGTTAACCTTTCTCTGGTCATTCTCTAGAGGTAACTGTGGTGGTTTAAATATGCTTGGTCCATGGGAAGTGGCACTATTAGGAGGTGTGGCCTTGTTGGAGTAGGTATAACTTGGAGGAAGTGTGTCACTGTGACTGTGGGCTTTGAGGTCCTATGCTCAAATTCCACCCAGGACAGGGTATAGTCTCTCCTGGTTGCCTTCAGATCAAGATGTAAAACTCTTGGCTCCTCCAGAACCATGTCTGCTAGCCTGATGCCATGCTTCCTGCCATGATGATAGTGGACTGAACCTCTGAAACTATATGCAAGCCCCAATTAGATGTTGTCCTTTTTAAGAGTTGTCTTGGTCACGGTGTCTCTTCACAGCAATGAAACCCTAAATAAGATAGTACCTATGGCCTTTTACAGATATAACTGTATACTGGGGGATAGGTAATTTCTAGGATATATTGGATATTGTTTCTGAACCGACACTGATTCCAAGAAACCCCAAGAAATATTATGGCCCTCAAGTTAAAGTAGGGGCTTATTAGAGTCAAATTATTAATGGAGTTTTGGCTAGGTCTGACTCACAATAGGTTTACTGGGTTCCCAGATCCACCCTGTGGTTGTTTCCCCAGCCCGAGGATTTATAACTGGGATCAATGTACTTAGAAGTTGGCAGAATGCTCACATTGGTTTCCTGACCTGTTGCGTGAGGGCTTTTACAGTTGCAAAGGCCAAATGGAAGCCGTTAGAGTTGCCTCTACCAGGGTAGATAGGGAATAATAGTAGTATCACTTCCAAAAGAAACTTCAGAAATTAATCGTACCATTAAGGACTTGATGGGTACTTGACTTAATAGTACATTAAGGGGTAATGGTTCCCACCACTCTCTCTTTAACTCTCCTATCTGGCCAGTGCAGAAAACAAGTATAAAATGGAGAATGACAGTTGACTATCAAAAACTCAATCAAGTAGTGAATCCAGTTACAGCTGCTGTACCAGATGTGGTGTCCTTACTTGAGCAGATTAACACATCTCCTGATACATGGTACACAGCTATTGATCTAGAAAGTGCCTTCCATCCATAAGGACCAACAGAAGCAATTTGCTGTCAGTTTGCAAGGCCAGTAGTTTACCTTTACAGTTTTACTTCAAAACTATATTTACTCTTCAGCCCTGACTTATTTCAAAGAATTCTTCTCCATCTGTTTCTTGCACAAAGCATAACATTGGTTCACTATACTGATGATATTGTGCCAATGGACCAAGTGAACAGGAAGTAGCAACCTCTTTGGACTTGTTGGTAACGTATGTGAATCAGAGGATGGGAAATAAATCCAACCAAAATTCAAGGTCTTTCTACCTCAGGGAAAAATCTTAGGAGTCCAGTGGTGTGATGCAAGAGAGATACTCCTTCTAATGTGAAGGATAAGTTATTGCACCTGGCCCTTCCTACCACCAAGAATGAAGTACAACATTTAACAGAACTATTTGGATTCTAGAGACACCACATTCTTCCCTTCATGTTACCCATATCCATATACCAGGTGACTCAGAAAGCTGCTAGTTTTAAGTGGGGCCTGGAACAGGAGAAGGCTCTTCAACAGGTCAAGACTGCTGTAGAGACTGCTCTACCACTTAGACTATATAATCTAGCAGACCCAAAATATTTGATATGTTAGTGGCAGACAGGGATGCTGCTTAGAGCACTTGACAGGCCCATGTAGGCGAATCATAGAAGAGACCTTTAAGAGTTTAAAGCAAGTCTTTATCATGATCTGAAGACAACTATTCTTCCTTTGAGAGACAGCTCTTGGCCTGATATTGGGCCTTAGTGGAAACTGAATATTGGACAATGGGCTGCCAAGTTACCATGTGACCTGAGCTGTGTATTAAGTAGGTATTAAGTACTAAGTATGGTATTAAGCCATAAAGTAAGACATACACAGCAGCAATCCATTATCAAATATAGAAATTATATATATATATATATATATATATATATATATATATATATATATATGAATGATTGGGCCTGAGCAGGTCTTGAAGACACAAGCAAATGACATGAAGAAGTCACTCAAATATCTGTGGTTTCTACTCTGTTACACTGTCATTCACTGTCAAGCACGTACCTATAGCCTCAGAAAGTATTCCCTATGATTGGTTGTCAGAGAAAGAGAAGAGTAGGGCCTGGTTTACTGATGGTTCTGCACATTACACATGTACCATCCAGAAGTGAACAGTTGTAGTACTACAACCCCTCTCTGGGATAACCCTGAAAGGCACCAGAGAAGAGAAATCTTCACAGTGGCAAAACTCTGGGCAGTACATATGATCATTTTGTTTGGAAAGAGAAATGCCTGTATGTATGATAGTTAACTGATCCATGGGCTGTAGCCAAAGGATTGGCTGGATGGTCAGGGACTTGGAAAGAACATGATTAGAAAATTGGTGAGCAACACATCTGGGGAAGAAGTATGTGGATAGACCTCCCTAAATGGGCAAAGGGTGTGAAGATATTTGTGTTTCATGTAAATGCTCATCAAAAGGAGGAGTTCAATAATCAAGTAGATAGGATGACCCATTCTACACACAATGAGCCTCTTTCCTGGCCATCCCTGTCATTTCCTAATGCACTCATAGAAAAAGTGGCTATGATGACAGAGACGGAGGTTATGTATGATCTTGACACTCACCAAGGTTGACCTGGCTACAACTACTGCTGAGGGCCAAATCTGTCAATAGCAGAGACCAGCAATGAGCCCCAGATTTGGCACAATTCCCCAGGGTGACCAGCCAGCAATCTGGTAGCAGGTTGACTACACTGGACCACTTCCTCATTGCCCTTATTGGCATAAATATTTATTCTGATTATGAATTTGCCTTTCCTGCCCATAACACTTCTGGCAACTCTTGGTCATCAACCAGACTACATCCAGAATCAACAAAAATCAAAAAATGGAGGGCATACCTGTGAATGAGTTTTGCTTAATTTGAAGGTAGATCCACTTCTAGTCCAGATCTTTGAGGTAGAAGGACTTTTGCCTTTAATCCAGATCTTGAAGCAAGAAGATACACCTTTAATCTGGGCCACATCTTATTCTTGGAAGCTCATATAAAGGCATTAAAGAAATATTTCTTTGTCTGCTTTCCCTCCGTTCCTTCACTGGCATTAAAGCATACTTCTTCAGGACTCCAGCTTATACTGAATATCAGCTGAGATATCCAGCCTTGTGGACTGAACTAGTACTGGATTCTTGGATTAGTAGACAACCACTGTTGGACTAGCTGAACCACAGTCTGTAAGCAAACACACACACACACACACACACACACACACGGTATTTATTAGATATTGTATATATTATATAGTATTTGTTTCTCCAGAGAACCCTGACAAAGACCATATAATAAATTACAAAATTTAGAATGGTGACTAAGTGACCCATGGAGAAAGCAAGAGGGTGAGCTAGAAAAGTTACCCAGAGCCCTTTAAAGATACAGACAATAGTTCTTTATTTCCCACTGGATGGGAGCTATACTGGATATTGGTAGTTTAGTGGTTCTTTGTAACTTGTGGAAAATTTAGCAATTTTATATATATTCAACATTTGAGAAACTGATTTCTTTCAAAGAACATCTATTGGTATGTGCAAATATATGATATATTAAGTTAGCCTTGCAAATCTGCAGTAATAAAAACATGATTTTCATACATTATTTTAAAATAAGAATAGAAAAGATACGTGTGATGATGTACACATCATCAACACTCAGGACACTGAAGCAAGGTCATAAATTCAAGTTCATCCTGGACAACCCAGCAAGAATCTCTCTCAAAATAAAATATGTGTCAACTAGAATAGAAAATCATAAAATCTATGGTTGCAACTCCACATAAATTATAGCAAGAGAAAATAGAAAAGACTTGATTTTTTAGCTTAATTTTTCATCTTCATTTTCATTCCCATTAATATTCTATGCCAAAAATTAAATGATGCAATTAAAAGAGAAAAAAAATCTGAATCTGGTGCTCTGTGCAAGTCTGTCAATGCCATTTGAACCAGAACCTAAATAACCAAGGCACAAACAATTGCCTGGGACAGTTAGTGTCAAAGCATCCAAGGGCAAAAGCCACCTCTCAGCTGGGACACTCGGGAACCTCTCTTTGTCCTGAAGCCTCCTACACCCCTGCTACCTCAAACACAATCCTGGTAGCCACAGCTACAGTACCTGCGAGGACACTGCCCTCCAAATCCTTCCTAGGCCAACCCTGGAACCAAATGACCTCTTTCTGTAAAACAATGAATTTAGGGCTAAGGAAAAGTCTAAACTAAGGCTTTGTTAGGGGGACCAGGAAGTGGGAGTATACTTTAAAGAAACTCTACCAGGTCCCATTTGACTTTCAAACAAAATTACTCTTACTGTTAGACACCGAAGTGCCCTAGATAATTCAGAGTCACCCAGATACTTAATCTCAACCATTGAACTGAGATAACTGAATATTTCTCAGAGACATAAAAAGGAAGCAAGAAACATCAATACTTCCTGTTTCGCCTGCTTAAATATCTAGATTCGAGAAAGAACAGAAAAAAGAAGTGGAAATTATTGATTGTGCTAGGACTCTAAATCACAACCAAAGGCTCATGCCATCAAACTTAGAAAAAAAAAAACCAATACTGCTGTGTTGAAGTTGAGAATAAATTAGAGACATGTAAAAATCTGGAATAACAATATGCTATAAAAATTACTGATATAAAAATATGCCATTTAACAAATTTGATACTACAGAGGCATAAAATTCTACATGGAGTCTGGAAGCAACCATGCGAACATAAGGAGGCAACTGGGGTAATGCCAACATGGTTAATTCAAAAAGAAACTCAAATTTATAACTGGCTAGGTTTAATTTCTGTTTGAAGATAAATCACATGCCAGAAATCTATATACTTTAAAAATGTTTTCAACTGATATTTAAAGGTAAAAACTGGACAATATAAAAAATATATTTTCAGTAAATATCTCTCTTCTTTTCTCCCTCAAATCTCCGAATGCCAACATTTATACACGCACACGCATCTACACACATCCATATTCATTTGTACATTGAAGGTTTTCAGCAGTGAATGATTCTAGGTTAGGAACTATAATACATACATTAAAAAACATTGCAATAATTTAAAAAAAAAATTAGTTGTGCCACTTCAGTGTTTAAAGAACATTCAACAACTTCAAAAGAAATATATTTATGAAAAATTGGAAACGAAGCCCAAGTTGATTGACAGTTTGGAGTTTGTGTTTCCACCATCTGATTATAGCCAAAATGCAAATGGGATTAAGTTCTGAGAGACAGGAATCTGTAGAGTGTCTAGCTTATTAGAATCTTCTCTCTAGGTACCAGCAGCAAGGTCATCAAGGGCAACCTTGAGGCGTCTTCTCTCAGGATGCAGGACGAGAAAACAATCTTATCCCAAGGTGGTCCACTGATGGAGTTACTGTAAAGTAGGGTTGTGACTTTGTTCTTGAGATCACTGGGAGAAAGAACTGATGTGGCCTGTCTGGCACTGCCCAGGGAGCCAAGGGTGGCTCAGGTCCCACATGTGTGCCCTAAGCAGATTCTGTAACTGTCTACATCTTTAGAGGGCAAAGCACATACACTTGGGCAAACCATTACAAACACAGTTCTTTACATACACAAAAGTCAAAAAATGTAAACAGCAGGATCATTTAACAAGGACACTCAGACATTTGATTGAAATATCAACATTGTGGGCTGGCGAGGTGGCTCAGGTATAAAGGTGTTTCCCACAAAGCCTGACAACCTGAGCTCAATCCCCTAGAACTCACATGATGAAAAGAGGAGAACTGAGCTCTGTAGGTTGTCTTCTGACTGCCACATGTACACTTAGAGAGAGAGAGAGAGAGAGAGAGAGAGAGAGAGAGAGAGAGA
>NC_034595.1:2533856-2551036 GCF_900095145.1 Mus pahari
AGAGAGGAGAGAGAGAGAGAGATAGGAGATAAATAAACAATCAATGTAAATCCATTTGTGTCTGAGGCGCTTTTATGTTCTCTTATGTTGTTCTATATGTCTAGTAACATACAGTAAGAGCTGAGTTACATCCCCAGTACATCTGCAGCCAGTGACACTGTGGCTGTGGACGAAACATCAAGTATTAACCAGACACAGAGAGACAGCCAAGTCTCCCTAAGGACAAGGCTTTGTTTTTTTCTCCAAGGACACAGAGTCACTTCCGGTCTTGAACTATGGGAAGTGTTTGTCAGTAGAGAGACTGGCAAAGGCGTTCTCTTCATCAATTAGTCAACCCTTTAGTTTTGCCTAACTCTATACACCTTATTGATAATCGAAATAAATGCCAAATCACACCTTTGGGAGGAGGTATGGTGATAGAAGCATGTGGGTGCGGGTCAATTCAGGAACAGGTTCTCAAATGTGACAGGAAGTTGTTCCATAGAATGAAGATGGTGGTTAGAAATCACCGTGTTGGGGCTCCTTCTACCTGGGGTGTAAAAGCTGGAAAAGATCTGTCCAAGCCTCTCTACCGTAAGACATTGGATGGACTACAAGTCACAGTTCCGCTTGAGCCATCGCAGACACGCAGGCCAGCCAAGTCCTCTGAACTCCAGGAGACACAGTTCTTTCTGAAAAGAACAAGAATGCGGAGTCATGGGCCAGCATGAGCCAGACTACTGGAGGAGAGGGTGGGTACCACATACAAAGGATAAGAACTCAGAATTCTCTCTCTCTCTCTCTCTCTCTCTCTCTCTCTCATCTTAATGAATGGCAAAGGATTAAATGTGAGACAGCTCTTTCCACTTTCAGGGCAGCTGCCACACAGCCATTTGAAATAACAGGCTGGGGCAGGAAAGCAGCGGCTTATTTGGGATCTGGAGCAAACGGATTTTCCAACCCTGCCAACACTCATGCCTCTCCAGGCTTCACTGTTCCCTCTGTTTCTATTCCCAAGGCAGCTAATGCTTCCTGGTTCCGTCTCCTTTGTGCACAGCATTGCTCAGTGCAGGGAGTAGAAGCCAAGACCCACAACACGCTTCAGCTCTTGGTAGGTGTTTCCCCTCAAGGACCTCTATGAGAATCAGATACATTACCTTGTGTTCTCTAACATGAGAAAGTCTTTTAAGTGATTTTAAAAGTGCCTACTGGTACTGGAGAGATGGCTAATCAGTTCAAGTTAAGGGTGTTTACCGCCCTTGGAGGGGACCTGAGTTTGGTTTCCAACACCCCAAATTGTGTGACTCACAACTCTTGAAGCTCCAGCTCTAGGCTATTAGGTGCCATCTTCTGGGCACCGTGGGCACCTGCACTCATGTGCACATACCCACATATGCATCATTTAAGATAAAGTTACTTTTTAAATGTTTAGTACAAGACTGCCCTAATTCATAAATCTCTATGGAGCTAGGAATCTCAATCCATTCCTGTTTCAAAATCATTGCTAACATTTCTAGAAGACATGGCTAAGAACAGAATAGAGTCCAGAAATAGACCCATGTCCCTGAAATAAAGTGACTTTTGTAGTTCAGCAGAGAAAAGAAAATCTCTTGGACAATTGGTTTGGAATATCTGGATGTAGATTCTTTTCTAATGGCAGAAAGATTTTTGACCCCTCTCCTGCTGTACACAGACAGCATCCATTTAAAGTGGGTCATCGACTTAAATGTGAGGATAATACAATAAAGTCACAAGGGAAAAACATAAAGTCTAAGAGTATTTTGCCCTCTGGCAATGAGCAAAAAATAATGTGAGAAGGACATGAATGACACATACAAGAAAAACATTGATAAATTGTACTTGCTCAAGCCACACAATGTCTGCTCATCTAGCAGATAAGGAAATAAGCAGCAAGCCACACACCGAGGAAGAAGCACTATACGTGCCTATATATGACAAATATATTGTGCCCAGAGCATACAAAGAAATCCTGTAATTCAATAATCAAAAGATGACCCAGTTTTTAAAAGAAGAATAAGACTTGAACAGGCAGCTCACAAAGGCAACTTGAATGGCCAAGGAACACCAGCGCAGGTATCCAGCATCTTCAATGGCCGGGCTAGCACAAGTTAAAACACCAGTGCACATTGGAGAGCAGGCACACATGTGCATGTATGTGTGTGTGTACACAAGCACATAAACACACACATGAGCTCATTCACATATACACACATAAACATACACATGCACTCATACACACATAAACAAATACATGTACTCATACACTTATATGCACATACATACACATATACAATTTTTAAGATAAACACCAACAAATGCTAAGCAGAATATTGAGCAATGCAAATTTTCATCTCCTGCTAGTGAATGAGTGGATTTATAATGGTATACCTCCTTTGGAAACCGTTTAGACATTTTTTTTCTTCCTCCCTCCCTTCCTTCCCTCCTTCCTTCCTTCTTTCCTTCTTCACTTCTTTTAATTCTTTCTGTCCTTCCTGATTTGTTTTGAGACAGGGTCCACTGTGTACCCTCGCTTACATGGAACCTGCTCTGTAGACCAGGCTGTCTCGCTTTGGCAGCTACCTCCTGCTGTACCTCCTGAAGGCTAGAATTAGTGTTAAACATAGCCACCATAGGCCCAGCAACCCCACTCTGATGACACATGCATGGGCAGGACGTAACATCTACATGTTAATCAACTTCATTTGTCAACTCTTTAGAAACTGGGGTATAACTTGTATACCATGCTCAGATCTTTCAATTCAAGTAATTTTGAGTATATTTACTTAAAGCTTTATATAAGAATGTACATAGAAACTTTGAGAACTGGAAAAGTCCAGGAGAATGCCAATGGATTGTTATTTAGTATATTCAAATAATAAAATACTACTCAGCAATAAGAAGACATGAACCACTGTTACAAACAGCATGAATGAGTCTCAAAAACACTGTACTCAGTGAAAAAAAAAAAAAAAAAGACCAAAAGAGCACATGCTATATGTTGTGTGGTTCCACTTTTTTAATAGTCCAGAACAGACAAAATTCACCTCTAATGATGGAAAATCATTGATTCGGGGTAAGTCTGGGGGACATGCCAGGCTGATGAAAATGTCCTATGTCTCAATAAGCAGTTATCAAAATGGATTGAATTTGTGAATATGGATATTTTTGTGTATCTACATTACACATCGATATTTAAAGGCTTAGATTGCAGGTGGTTCCTCCCAAGATGTAACTGACGCCTTTCCTGGAGTCCTGACCTCTAAGATAACTAAAGCTGGTCTCAGCGCAGACTTCAGTAAACCTCCAGACTTCGGTTGGAGGTGGAGTCACTCTAGCCTTATAAAAATTTAGCTCAAATCCTAGATGGGACAAGTTTCAAAAGAAACAGTGAAAATGGGGTGGGATAAGTCAGGAGGCCACTCCAAAGAGAGCAGAAGCTTTGCCTTGTGAGAGAGCAGTCCAAAGCTTATGACCAGTTGCAAAAGTTCATAAGACGGTTGTGAGAGACTGGTGCCCACCTACACATCTGTGTTCAGGTTTGGTCCGTTGTTATGTATTGTAATGCTAAACACTGGCCCTGGTTGCCTCATGGGCAAGGAGACCCTCATGTACACCAAGTGATGCTATGTAACCGTGTTCCCCAAGTTGTCTCTGATTGGTCAATAAAGATGCCTACAGCCTATCACTGGGCAGAAAATAAGTAAGTGGGGCTTTGGTTCCTGGACATGGGGCCTGAGGCAGGACCAGGGGAGGGAAGAGAGAGAAGGCAGAGTGAGGAGTAGATGCCGAGGGGTAGGTGAGTTATGAGAACATGGCTATGAGAGTGGGGCAATTGGAGTAAGAACACCCCAGGCAGAACATAGCAAATTATGACTTGGGGTTATGGATAGGGAAGTAGATATTAATAACCTATAGGATGAAATTTGCCAAGCTCTGGAGCTTTAAAGGGTTAACATAAATATGAAGGTTCTATGTCTTTTATCCAAGGCAGGGCAGATTGATATTAATTTTAACTACAACACATCTTCATAGATACAGAGGTCTTGCTGATGCTCTCAACGAGTAATGCCTTGTACAAACCACACAGCTCGTTGTCTAAACGTCTCCATTTGTCTCTAGAACAAGACAGATTTGAGTTTGATCTCAGCTGCATGGATCCAAGCTTTGCTCTCTCAAAATACTTTACAGAGAGGGGATACAATTGGCTTTCACCTCGGTACCTCACCTTGCAAGTGCCTCCAGTCACCAGTGCCAGCCTAGAGCTGGTTTTACATCCAGAAATAACTGATTTCGCTCCCTGTTCCTGGCATCAGCTGGCACAAGCAGAACCTGCTACTGTCCTCCTGAACTAATATCTTGGGGCACACCTGTAAATGAAAAAGAAGGTCTCAGTCAAGGAAGGCATTTGTAATGTGCTAGCTCAACATTGAGACAAGTGTCTCTGGATTTTAGAAACATTTGGAGGCACAGCACAAGCCTGTGTTTGGTCACAGGAACACAATGTGACTTGTCAAACATAGATGGAAATCAACTAATTCTTTAGAGAAAAAGAAAAGGAAAAAGCCCTGATAGCTTTGGGTCATCTGTCTATTACTTATTTACTTGTTTATCTACAAATGGAAGGTTCTTGAAGAATCTAATTCTGGACCACAGTATTCACTAGAAAATAACTACATGTTCATTCAGTACCATTTCTCTGCTTGTGGCTAAGACACCCTGTTCCTCTGTCAGTCTTCAGCACTACCTCCATCACTCAGAGACAGCTGAAGTCTCCCCGTTGTAGCTAACACAGCTTTACAGTCATTTTTCTTTTTTTGCCACTGCAATCTTTTTGTCATGTTCTCATCCCAATGTTTACTAAACTCATTTTTACTTCCACACGCCTTCTAACTATATATCTGACCATTATCACCATGCAGTTTCCATAACTGCCCTTACCAGCACCACTGGCAGGAAGATTCCCTTATCCAGAGCCATTCAGCTTTGTCTCCCAACATCTGTACTTCCATCCTATCTGCCATCAAATCCTAGAGATCTCCCAATATTCTCTACCACTACCATCTTTGTTGTCCCATCCACTAAATTTCCCTTCGAACCAAACAAGCTCATGCCAGGTTCCCTGAGTGCCCACCACTCCTCTGCTTTCCACAAGGTGGCAAGGGTACCCATTTCACAGTGCAAAATGGATTCTGCCACCTCCTATTTAAAGCATCCTGGTTCCTTCTCGTTCCTGAGATTAGCAACAACATCCCCACTTCGTCATGTGGGCCCTGGCTTTGTCTCCAGCCTCATCTCACTCCTATCTCACTTGCTACATTCCATGCTTCCTGTCACCTCGGGGCCTTTGCAAACACTCTTCCCACATCTGAGATGCGTTTCCTCTCCTTGCCTAGTTGACTCCTAATCACCCTCCCAATCTCAATTCAAAACATCTTCCCTTTTTATTTTTCAGAGAAGTCATGCCTGATCCCTGTACACTCAAACTATGGAAAACATCATTGTTACATATTCTTATATCTGTTTGAACTTTGCATTCAGCAAGTGATAGCAACATGTGTTTATTTGGTGAGTTGACAGGCTCTATACAGTGGCATGCCTATATGACTTAGGGATCACCAGCATTGACCACAGTGCCTTGTGCTTATCAAAAACTGAGGGGAGGGAGAGGGAACAGTCATAGAAATACTGAGGAGAATCTTCCATATTCACCTTTCTGCTTCTTACTGAGGCCACTCCTGTTCACACTCCATTGGTCAATCCTTAGTCACTTAGTTTCATGTTTAAGTAATCATCTCTCGACTCTCTTTCTCCATCTGTCCCTTTCAAATTGAATATGCACATTTCTCAACCAATCATCTCAAACAATTTGTTTAGGGTCTACAAGCTAAAGTTGAAAAACTTTCCCGTCTCTCTACAACTGGGACCTGACCCTGCTTTCTTGTCTCCCGACTGTTCCTACTTCATCCTACTGATGTCGCATCTGCAGGCTTCCCCTACGATCTTCTGCGAGTCACCCCTGGGTCATGTGGGCCACCCCAATGGTGCAGCCCAAAGCGGAAGACTAACAGCTTCCCATTGGCTTACCCTGTTAGTTCTCACCTTTGATTGGGCACTTGCTCCTGTGAACCGCCTTCTCGTTTACCCCTTCTAGAACCCATCTCCTTATTCCACCTCTCACTATAACCTGCCACAGCAAACTTCACCCCAAGATCATGCCGCGTTCTGTAGTGTGAGCGCCCACGTTGTTCACATTCTCTTCCTGTCAGCGCACTGTGGAAGAGAGAAGACTGGAGGAGGACTGAGGTGACCGAAGACACTCCCAGGTCTACTTCAGTGAGAGAAGGCAGGGCACTTCAGCGTACACAGGCAGAGCTCAGACAGGGACTGACCACCAAAGCTGTAGTTCCCAGACTGAACAGGTTACCAGGTCCTCATAAGCTACTGTGAAGATGCTTGGAGAGTCTGGTTCACAGGCTGAGAAAGAAGAATGAGCTACATGATGCTCATTCTTTGTGAGCATGAGGAGAATGACTTACCTGTCATCATGGGACCAGATTCCTGGTTAAATTTTATTATTTTATTTCTCTCTCTCTCTCTCTCTCTCTCTCTCTCTCTCTCTGTGTGTGTGTGTGTGTGTGTGTGTGTGTGTGTGTGTGTGTGTGTGTGTGTGTGTGTAAGAATGTTTCCAGAAGACATGAGAATTTGAACTTGGGAGCTGATACAAGCATCTGCTGTCCAGCACCTTGGTGAGCGCCATTCTATCCGTGGAGGGCTGAATAGGATGAAGAGGCAGGGAGAAGGTGAGTCCTTTCTGTCTAATGGCTTGCTCTGGGACAATCATCTTCTCCAGCCCTCAGTGTCCCTTCACTCATCCTGGGATCAACACTCTCAGATCTTGAGTTCCCAGGCTCTCAGGCCTTTGAACTACACCCCTGGCTGTCCCATTCTCCAGTTTGCAGGCAGTGGATCATAGGAGTAACCTCCATTGTTGAAAGAGCCTCTTTACAATGAACCATGCTTAATAACTATTGGCTCTATTTTCCTGGCTAATACAACACTATGCAAAGCACCTGCTGCCAGTTCTGTGTTCAGTCACCTCCCTCTCTCTCCCCCGAGGAACCCCCTCTCCTACCTTGCATGGGCACCGGCTCTCAGCACACAGCCTTCATGCAGCCTGTCACCTGCTCACAGGAGGCAGTGGCCCCTGGTACTTTTTACTTCTTCCATTTGTAACACAGAATAGGAGGGGTGGTGATAACATGCTCATCTGGAAATTCTGCTGTGACCTCTCAGATACCATGAAAAACGGTGCCCTGAGTTTTCCCAGGACATCCAGTGCTGTGCCAGGGCATTACACTGAATGGAAATCACACCTTAGTCTGAAGCTCTTATGTAAATATTCTAAACTAAGATCTCCACTGATAAGAGGTTAGGAAGGAGGAATGAGGAATAAGGGAGGACACCTAAAATACACAAGACAGTCCCTAGAGTCTTACGCTGAGAGAGATCTTTGGACCCTTCAGGCTGAATCCCAACCAAAAGCAACGGAAGTATCATTCTATCCGACTGTCTTCCATGTCTCAGAGCCTCAATTCCACGGAAAAGCAGCCTACAGGGGCAGGCAGTCCATGTGAAGATCCACGGCCACGTTTTACAGCGTATCTGAACTGAACTCCGATTTCAGACTGTGAAGCCAAGACCTGAGAATCAGGCTCATTAGTAGCTTCAGGGCACTGGGAACAGTTCTCACTCTTTGCCCTGTGACAGAGCATGAAAAGGCTTCCACACCCATCCTCTGACTCTAGCCTCGTGCTCCTGGCTTTGTCTGTGATGGGAACTCCAGTTCAGAGTTTTCAAGTTTTAATCCACTTCTGGACCCACTTATAAAAGAAAAAGGCACACTCTTTATCCCAGCCCTTTGCACTTCCTGTCCTTGGTGGGATTCTATGGCCTTCACCACTTTCAACATTCTAAAATTATAGGAACACCCAGAACTGAATGCAAAACCCTCCAAGTAAAACAGCAATTTGGGTATTGAACACTGACTTCTACCATTGTGCCCAAGATTGCTCTGTGTGTGTGTGTGTGTGTGTGTGTGTGTGTGTGTGTGAATTCATGTGCATATCAGCATATTGAAGAAGTTGATGTCAGGTGTCATCTCAGTCATTCCCACCTCCCTTTTACAAGCAGAGCCTCTGGTTGAACTTGGGTCTCACCAATTCATCAGTTGGTCAAAGACCATCAAGAACCCTCTATGTCCCCACGTCCCCAGTGCTGGGATTTCAGGCTGTAGGCTGCCCTGTCTGTGCTCCTCAGGTAGTGAGAACCAAACTCAGGCCTCCCACTTGCAGAGCAGGCCCTTGCCCTGCTTTGTTGTCTTGTTATTGTTTGAGCAGCCAGTGCTTACTGTGCCAGGCATGGCTCTGTGTACCTCGCATATCTCAGCCTGACCATAATAATTCTAACAGCATTAGCTGGAGCTAGTGTCAGCTCCTCGCCTCACAGGTAAGAAAAATGAAGCAGATTTTTAAGAAACTCAGTCAAGATCACAGAGCTAACAAATGGCAGCGCCAGAATTCTGACCAAGGCAGATGGTCTCAAAGCCTGTAGTCTTAATGCCGCAGCCAGCTTAATGAAAAATAAAAGTTGCCTTTTAAAATTTGCTAATTCTAATTCACTACTGCAAGGAGATCTCTCGCAAGCTGTGAGGCGGGGTCTTCTGTGTGCTTCGGATCCACCCCACTTGAATTTCAAATCATAATTTGAGTTTTACTGCCTTCTTTTCTCAAAGCTCCGTCCTATATAATCTAGCGTGTTAGCTGCTTTCCCTGGGCTGTCGCACCTCAGATCAGACATTATTTTTTCTCAATGCCCATTTAAGTTTCTGATTTAAAAATGTGGCTGACAACTTGATCCATAGGGGAATAAAGTATAAGGGTGGGGGGTGTTTGTTTGTTTGTTTGTTTTGCTTTGCTTTTTCATGTTTAGCCATTTGCAAAGCTACTTAACTAACCCATTTTCTAGCCTATGTCTCTTTATTTTGCTAGAAGGATGTGATACATACATTTTATTTTTATTTTTATTTTTATTTATTTTATTTTATTTTTGGTTTTTCAAGAAAGGGTTTCTCTGTGTAGCCCTGGCTGTCCTGGAACTCACTCTGTAGACCAGGCTGGCCTCGAACTCAGAAATCTGCCTGCCTCTGCCTCCCAAGTGCTGGGATTAAAGGCTTGCACACCACCGCCTGGCTGATACATACATTTTTAAACCTTTACTTTATTGGGGCTAGAGAGGTGGGTCCATGGTTAAGAGGACTGACTGCTCTTACTGGGGACTTCTGTTTGGTTCCCAGCACGTACACAGGAGCTCACAAACACCTGCAGCTACAGTTCCAGGGAGCTCTAACATTTGCTTCTAGCCTCCATGGATACTGAATGGATGTGGCGCATATGCAAATGTGCGTGCAAAACACTCATACACATAAATGTAACTGTTCTAAACAGTAGTGTTTTTGAATTTTGTGTAGGCATATGTATCTCTGTTGGGGTATGTACACATGAGCACAGGCACCCAATGAGGCCAGGAGAGGACGATCTGGATCCCCTGGAGCTGGTGTCACGGGTGGTTATGAGGTACCTGATGTTGGTGTGGCAACTGAATCCAATATCTCTGGGAGAGCAGCACACACCTCATGGCTGTGCCATCTCTCTGGCCCTGTGATAAATAAGTTCAACAGACACAGTATAAAACCAGGGCACACCAAGAGTGAAGAACTTTTAAATACTATCTTCCTGGACCACCAGTCAACAACATGAAGAGACTCTTTGTGAGCTTGGTCCACTTTTATAGCAGTAGTAGGCTACTCGAAAACCACCTGTTGAGTTTGGTATTTAGACATGCTGATAGAAGTGGCCATGAGACTTACCGACTTCTACTGCCCAATGTCCACATTATGCAGCTGAGTCTAAGAACCAGGATCTACTTTTACAACTTCAGACGCTTCCCTCCAATTGCCTGCTTGAGATCTTTATTTAGGCATTGACAAAGTATTTCCAATTTACGTTTCAAACAGTGCTTCAAATTGTCAACCTGTTCCTAAATCTGCCCCTCCCACAGTCTTCCCAACTTCAGTAAGTGACAAGGGAATGAATCATCCCTACTCCCCTCTTACATTCTGTGGGGAATCCATTCGAAAATCCTGTAGGTTTTGCCTTCCAAATATATCCAGAATAAAACCATTTCTCAACCCCCCCCCCCCCGCTACATTCTTGTCCAAGCCAATGTCACTCGTCTTCTGGACTAGTGGGTCTGGGCTTCCACCCTTAGATCATATGGTAGTGCTGCTGGAACCCCAGTTGGTAGGTGAACCCTTCCCCCAGCTGTGGGAAAGATCAAAGTCTATCAACACTGGATAGCTTGGGGCAATATGGGAGAACCCCTTGTTGGCAGGTTTTCTCCTTCTCTGACCATGTCCAGGGAATTCTAAGCCCCCACACTTGCCTCTACCTGAGGAATGTCACATAGCTTCAATTAGTCTGTAGGATCAATTTCCTTTCTCCTAACAAAGCCTGTTCAGCCAGCACCTGAGATTCCTAAGAAGCTTCCCCATGCCAATGAGGTATGTCAGGTACCCCAAGATCCCAGCCAATGACCCTTGCCCATCCTAAAAGTCCCTGCCCTCAGCCCTTCAAACCCTTATAAGCCTTCAATCACCCTAAATTAAGTTGATCTGCTACTGACGAGCTGTTCCGGTGTGGTCATTCACTGTATGTACACAGGGGACTGCCGAACCCTGTTTGACACCTCTGCTCCCACTGCCCTCAGGGACCAAATCAGTTGATGATCTGCAAGAGCATTGGGGAACCCCACACCCAGCTGTGCAGTGTGAGTCTGTGAGACTTGCACACAGGCAATGGAGGCCACTACTCCCAGAGATACCTGGAATTTACATTGTGTAGACAGGTTTCTACAAGTCTTTAGCCAATATCCGACTGAAGATAAAAACTCTTGTCTGTTGTCATGCCCTGGGAATCATTTTTTCATCAGGCTGAAGCTCTCCATCACCATACACCACTCCTTACCTCTTCCCTTCCCATCTGACACCCGACTCCCATCGCCTACCACCAGAGCTCCCTCCATAAACTATCCTCACACAGCCACAGTGAGCCCCATCAGAATGTTCTCATCATTCCTCTGCTGGAAATCCACCTGTATCAGTATCCTCTCAGGAATAAAATAATTCTCTAAGGATTGGGACAATGGCTAGCTGCTCTTGCAGAGAACTTGGGTATTGACATGGCTGCTCATAACCATCTGTAACTGCAGTTCTGGGGGATCCAATGCCCACTTCTGGCTTCTGTGGGCACTGCATGTGGTACACACATATACATATAGGCAAACATGCATACGCATAAAATAAATGTTTTTGAAATAAGTATTAGGTCTTTGCTGCGGCCAGAGGAAGCTGTATGACCTTCCCCACGAAGCATCTGCTCCATCTCCTTTCATTCTCCCTGGCATCCATTCTGCTCTGCTGTCATGGTTGCCATGACATTCCTGAAAACACAAGGCAGTCGTCCCTGTCAACATCTTGGTACAGGAGTTTTCCTCCACCAAGAAAGCTCTTTGTGTGGATGCGCTTGCCTGTGCGCGTCTCTCACGTCTTTGCTTAAACGTGATTTGCTGTAGGTGCTTTCTGTAACTAGCATAAGTGGCACACACCCCAATTTTGTGTCACCTCTCTATGATCTGTCTCTTCCTGCCATGGGAATGTTAGCCCCCTAAGAACGGGAGCACTGCTCTGGATGCCCTTGTGTCCCCAGGACGTAAAATCGGTCCCACGTACATTAGGCATTAAAAACATTTGGTGAAGAAAAGGTATTGGTGGCGATGAGTATAATTTAAGTGCATCATGCACATGTATGAAAATGCCATAATGAACCCACTATACATAACTAATATGTGTTAATAATTTTTAAACTGTTGTCTTATTCCAACAAGCTATCTTTTGAGTCTCTGGATACAAAACACACAGGCACAAGTTCTGCAAGCAATATTTATTCTGTCTTTTTTTCTTTCTTTTTTTTTTAATATATACCTTGGGAACCCTCACCTGGGAGAGAAACAACAGAAGCAAAATAGAAATTGAGTTGTTATGACTTTCCTCCCGTAAGTTTGCCACTGTTATAAAGGAGGGGAACGAAACCCTGGATAATATGCGGAAGTCAGGGAACAATAGTGCTCTGCCGTCCAGAAAGCTTGAGGATTGTGATGCTTGCTCAAATGGCTCCCAGTCAGGTTGCTAGGCAGAAATCTCCAAAATACGGAGCACAGTTGCTATCATTAGTGAAAGCTCAAGACATGAAATTTAAAGTCGAGAAAATTTTGTGTAACAGAAACTGTTGATATTTAGAACCAATGAGAGCCCAATAACGAGAACCCTATAGCTACTCAGTCATACAGAAAGCAGACGAGTTTCTGTGCCCATAGGAAGGGCTTTGTGACAAGTTTTGGAATGTACAAAACGTGAGATGGGAGGCAGGCGGATTTCTAAGTTCGAGGCCAGCCTGGTCTACAGAGTGAATTCCAGGACAGCCAGGACTACACAAAGAAACCCTGTCTGGAAAACAAACAAACAAACAAACAAAAAACAAAAAACAAACGTGAGATGGGAGAGTGTTGGATCGGTAGTTCTGTGAGGGATCAGTGGACCATGGAAATGAAGCCAAAGTGCATGTCTGTCCATCTTTACCCGTATAAAGCTTCCCCTTCCAGCAGCAGTCTTGAGGATGGCAGGCACAGTTGACTTGCAGAGAGATACCACCACCCACTGGGCTCAGAAATCTATAAAGCAGCCCTTTCCACATACTTAGGGTAGCTCCGTTCCTTCTGTAAGAACTGCTAATATTTCTTCTTCGTTAAAAAAAAGTCCGTCTTCTAGAAGTCAGTCTGCAGTACGCACGCACGTGTAAGCAACGGTAGCTGAATACTAGTGTGTGCTGTGACGAAAGATGGTGGGTAAGTGTGAGCTGCTTCCTACACCAGGCTCCACAGATCTTCCACTTCCTGGTGTGTAGCTCTACCCAGAGGCTCCATGGTCTCCCACAGTGAGGTTCCCAAAGGCCACATCCCTCCCACAGCCCCCTGATACAGCTGCTCATCCTCACAGTCTGCTTCTTCCAATGTGTCCCCAGTGTCCTGGGGAAGTGCTATCCCCTGCCACCTGCCTTCTGCTCTCTCACACCAGGTCCCTTTGTTCTCTACTGATCCTAGTGGGGGAGATTTCCCCATGGCAGACAGAATCCTCACCACTCCCAGAGAGGATCAGTATTGTTTCCCAAAGGGGGCCTTTCTCCCTCTTTGACTTCTCCCAACAATTCCCTCTACAGTCTGTTGCAGTGTTTTCCAAAGAATAGGCCCAGACTCCCTGAGCCCAGTGACTAGGTCTGGGCAGAGATTCTAACAAGCTGCCTGGGGGAGTTCGAAGCGCAAAGAAGTTTAAGGATATGTGCCCGTCCACCATGAGGGAGCATCTCTACAGCCTTGGCTTCTGTCCCTGGGTATGCTCAGTGGTAGAGAAGGTCAGGCTTGGGGTCACGGAAAGGTCAAATCGGGTCCAGTTTCTGAGAACATCAGTATTTTAGGAAATGAAAAAAATGTCCAAACTGCATTACAAAACCTAGGATAGACCCTAAATAGTTAATACGAATAGATAAATTGTTACACAAAGACAGAAGATGGGTATACACAAGTGTATAAATTACAAAATTCACAGCACCCAATACGGTCATCCTGTCAAGGGGGCACAAGTTTCAAGTCAAGTGTGACTTGGTTTTGTTTTCAATCAGAGCCAGTGTACATCTAAGCCCATTTGGAAAGAATATCAAAAGCCCAAATTTTGAGGCCGTCTCTGAAGGTGAGACTTGATGATGTGACCCTTCTGATGAGGGTCATTACTCTGAAAACAGTGAGCATAGCCTTCCATGAATGTGCTTCTGGACCAGGGTAGTGAAAGAAAAGTTCACACTCCGCAAGAAGAGGTACACAACCCCCTCGCAAGCCAAAAGCTGGAACCACTGAAGGCTGCAGTCCCTTCACCACGCTCTTCTGCCTCCAGGAAACTCTGACTCAGCTGATCCACTCCTAGGAGAGGAGCCCAGACTCTGGGTCAGGCATGCTCTCCACCGTTGACACATTTTTGTTATCCCTTTCCCTGCTTGAACCCCATCTTGTGGGCAAGCCTTGGTTAGACTTTCCAGCCTGGTCTCTATTGTGTGACAGAAAATGAAGGGAAGCTGGAATGACTGTCTGGGCCGGCGTGGCACTTTTTACAGCCACGACAATAGGCAATGAAAAATTTCCAAGGAAGAGGAGGATGGCAGGGTCCCAAGTCCCTCCTCACCGAGCCATAGCACCCCGGAGGGTTGGGGTTTGTATACAGGAAGGGAGGCTGCTCTGGCTGCCTTGGTGACAATCTACCTCCAAGCCCACCTCATGTGAATCCTGGCAACCAACGCCACTCACCAAGGAAGAGCTGTGCGCTAAGGGGAGGAGCAGACATACCTTGGGACCGGACCGCACTGGGACCCAGAAGAGGCAGGGTGCTATCTGGCCGGCCTTTGGAGTTGTGGGTTTTGTTTTTTTTTTCTCTAGGGATTTTTTTTTTCTCCCCAGAGAAAAATAAAAATCTCTTCCACACCTGAAGGCGCTCTGCTTCGCTGCCATCACGTCCTCGGAAGGCAGAGTCTCCTTGGCAACTTGTTCCTGGGTTAAGAACAGAGGAAAAAGCCTGAGGCAGATGCCTCCAGCAGCCAGGGGTGAAGACAAGGGTCTCCACACAGACTCCTTCCTCCCCCAAACTCCCGGCTGTTCTGGCACGTCAAGCCATCCATAACCGCGCATTTATTTAGCTGTGATGTTTCTTCCCCATTAAGCCACAAAGAAGAGACGATTCTCTGATTTTATTTATAACCTGAAGGGATTATTTTTGAGTTAAGGCTTTAAGAATTCAGATCTATCAGGAAAGAACAGCTTGTGTAACGAACTTCCTGTTTTCATCATATTTGGACACCGAGCCTCCTTGTTGCCGGTTATTATTACACAGTTAATATGAACTGCCTGGCGTTTATTTTTAGCAGGGCTGACTCTATTGTAAGGACTGCATAACTGCTTTCAAAATGGGAAAATGTAATTACGGGATCTAACACTAAGTTGGGGATATTCTTAGGTCCTTTCATGAGGCAGTGGCTGAAAAAAAAATGAAAATAGACCACTTTAAATGGCTAAAGAAAACAGAGTTATTTGATCCAAAATAGCCCATTGAGCCTTTTACAAACTACACACTTCACAGAATAAAGTCTCACTTGAGTTGAAGTGACCTAAGCATGATTTATTTCTTGAGAGTAGCAGGAGAGTAAGAGAGAAAATCGGTAAAGAACGAAGGCAGGAAGGGTGTGACGTCCTTTACAGACCAGAAATTTATTAAGATGGCCCTAGAAAGTCCCAAAACACGTACAAAGGAGATGAGACCCTGAGAAAATGAATGTCCACAACTTCATGTGCTCTGCAGTGCAGGCAAGGCCACTGCTTCCTGGGTACAGATGAAGTCCCTGGGCAGTGCACTGCATAGGATTGCCTCTTCTCACTTGCTGTGACCTGAATTTAGTCTTTCCCACAATCCACTCTGTCAATGCCCACCTCATCCACAGCTGTTCCTGCTTTCCGTCCCATTATTTCTTCATTCACTCAACAACAAAACTCTTTTTTTGAGTGTCCAGATATGCCAGCCTCTGGGTAGTCTCCAGATATACTGATAGAAATATGTTTGATGTTCTAGAAGCACAAGAGGGAGATACCTAACCCAGGAGGTAGGGTGGGGAAAGCCCTCTGGGGAAGATGACTTCTGAAACAGACTCTGAACTGCAAGTTGGACTTATCCTGGAAAAATAAAATACAAATAAAAAGCATTACAAACCAAAGAAGAACCTTCAGGGAGAGACTCAATCATGAAAAAGTCTGTGGCAACATCAAGTGGAACCTGAATGAGAAGAATAAATAGGGTGGAAGCTATAGGGTCAGTGAGGGCTTTGTCATAGAGAGAACGATGAAAACACGTTTCTGTAAACCTGTGAGTGATGGTTTAAGTAGTCCTGTGGCTGCACTGCTGTGTGAATGGACAGACAAGACAGGGTATACACACACACACACACACACACACACACTTAACTACCGTTTGGTCTTAGTAAGGAAGGGAATTATATAGTCTATTCTCCAACACAGACAAACCTTGAGAACATTGTGTTAATGAAATAATCCAGCCATGGGGAAAAAAATTGTATGATTTTACTTATATGCAAAGAATTTTAACTCCAAGACTGAGTCAAACTGTAATTTTCAGAGCCTGAGGAAGTACTGTTGATTGTGGTCACAGTTTGATACAGTGGTAATAACTGGCTAACAATATGAATGTACTCGATGCTACTGAACTGGGCCCTGAAAAATGAGTAAAGTTTGTGGGAGTCGCGTTTTATCACAAGCTTTCCGTTTTATATTGAAAGAGATATTCCCGCAGCTGCCGGATTGATCTGTCTAGAGAGTGAGAGGGAGGAGGGAAAGAAGAATACAAACCAGGAGACCAGTTTATTAGTAGCTCTTGCAATTATAGGACAGATAAAAATTACTTGAACTTAGGCTATATATAAAAAAAAAGACAAAGGAATAAAGCTGAGATTCCTTTTGGCTGTAGCACTATAAGAAAGAAAAAGAATAAAGTCCAGATTTCTGGCCCAGAAACTAGATGGATGGGGATTGATTCTGGTCACTGGGTGATTGGGGGAAAAAAAAATCTAATTTCTCATGGAATCCTTCTGAAAGTGGATGAAGTTGAATCATTTGAATAAAGAACTTTGCAACATAAACAATAACAATTGGACACAGTTGAGACTAGAACTGGGATTCAAATTTGCCTTGTGAACCTTCAAAGGGAAGCCAACAAAACCATAGATGGGGCAGGTGGAGCTTGTAGACCAGGCTGAAACCTGGGCATGCTGTGTCACATGTAGACCTGGGCATGCTGTGTCACATGTAGACCTGGGCATGCTGTGTCACATGTTGACCTGGGCATGCTGTGTCACATGTTGACCTGGGCATGCTGTGTCACATGTTGACCTGGGCATGCTGTG
>NC_034595.1:2551141-2552568 GCF_900095145.1 Mus pahari
CACATGTTGACCTGGGCATGCTGTGTCACATGTTGACCTGGGCATGCTGTGTCACATGTTGACCTGGGCATGCTGTGTCACATGTTGACCTGGGCGTGCTGTGTCACACGTTGACCTGGGCGTGCTGTGTCACATGTTGACCTGGGCATGCTGTGTCACACGTAGACCTGGGCGTGCTGTGTCACACGTTGACCTGGGCATGCTGTGTCACACGTTGACCTGGGCATGCTGTGTCACATGTTGACCTGGGCATGCTGTGTCACATGTTGACCTGGGCATGCTGTGTCACATGTAGACCTGGGCATGCTGTGTCACATGTAGACCTGGGCATGCTGTGTCACGTGTTGACCTGGGCATGCTGTGTCACGTGTAGACCTGGGATGCTGTGTCACGTGTAGACCTGGGGATGCTGTGTCACATATTGTGAGTAGTTTTTCAAGTGATTTTCCTTTTGACTAAGTGTTTTCATGTGGCTGCTTTCAATGGATCCACCAACATGCCCTGCACCATTCCTGAGACAAGCTCCACTCCCTCACCAGGATTCCTCCACTGTAGCACTCACCTCCTCCCAAGCACACGGTGCTCTTTGCTGCCCCATAACTTCTCACAAGCTCATGGGTTTCATCTTGGATATTTTATCCTGCTTGGCCTAGACATTTTCAACTCATTCTTCAAGATTCTCTTAAGTCTGCTAGCTTCTTTTGACCTGTGTTGGAAACTGTAAGGATACCAATGAACATGATACAACCTCTTGGAGGGTCTATGTCAGGCAGAGCAGACCATAAAACACTACAATAAAAAAGGTACTGCTGTGAGTGGGTAGAACAGAAAAACAGCAGAGGAAAAGAAATTGCCTCGTGGCAGGGGCAGGGGGTGAGAAGGAAACACACAAACATACACATAAACACACGCAGACACAGAAAAATACAAACACACACACAGAGACAAACACACATGGAGAGACAAATACACACACAAATACATATATACACAAACACAAACATACAAACAGAAAAATGCATACACCAAAAAACCACAGACAAACAAACATACACATAGGGATAAACAAATACACACAAAGACACACATGTACACACACAAATATATACATATACACAAACACACATACATACCCACAAAGACAAACATATATGCATACAAACTACGCACATACATACACACACTCACACACTCACACACAAACACGCATGCACACACACACACATACACACACACACACACACACACACACACACACACAAGAAAGCTCTCACAGCTTTCCAAGAAACTTGCTGCCATTTCCTGTTGAAGCTCTGTTTTGCCACTGTAAAGAATTCAGCAGCAGCTGAACCCGATCGTCCTGCGCCTCTCCTGCCCAGGAGGGGTGTTCGCCTGGCGGCTGTCCGCAGGCTGATCCAGCGCCCAAC
>NC_034595.1:2552600-2554701 GCF_900095145.1 Mus pahari
AAAAAAAAAAAAAAAAAAAAAAAAAAAAAAAAAAAAAAGAATTCAGCAAAGAATACTATATTGTTAGATTAGTTCTTCAATTCAGCTGTGAGCCTCTGAAGTTCATAATCCTTCACTGAACTTTCATAGTGCTTATTCCAAAGTATGTATTCATTATATGTTTGTTGGTTGGTTGGGTGGGTGGGTGGATGGGTGGGTGGATGAATGGATGGATGGGTGGATGAATGGAGATGTATTATGAAACTTCTAACTTACTGTGACAAGGAACTCATTGAGCTGCCGTTATAGCTGCCTGTGAAGTCTATACACATAATAGACATAAATTAATGTGGTTCTCTCATTATTGGAAGCACTTTAGGAAAACAGGACTGATCTTTGATAGTTCCATGCTTTTCCATCCTTTGAAGTCACCAATGTGACATTCTTAATATTCTAATATCACAATATTCGATGGGTATATGCTTTAGACTTGTTGGTTGGACTTCATACATAAGTAAACTCACAATGGAGAAAGGTGTGATGTAGGCACACTTTCTTCTCCTCATTTAACACTTCATTGCCTGAGAATATCAAGATTGGACCTAGCTCTGTTAACTCAGCCACTCTAAAGGGTTAAGCTGAGTATGAGTTTCCCATCTCAGTGGTTTGGAGAAAGGTGGGTGCCTTAGGAACAAAATTTCCCAACCAGCAATTCTTCTCTGAGTACTGGTTCTACACAATGTACACAGCCTGTGTGGAGTGCTTCTGGCAATACAGAAGATAATACATCCCAACCCTCAAGGGTTTGTTGGTCTAATTTAGGAGGAAGCTATAGACTGAGGAAATTTGTAAACACAGTGCTAGAGGGGATGCTCACAGAGGTGTGTGGTACACAGAACAGAGAGGAAGGAAGAGAACGAACTCCTGAGGCCACCTCACGACTCTGCTCCTGCTGTACCTGTCTCCCTGCCTTCCTCAAATGCACCAAGCATACACCTGCTTTACAATTTTTGCACAAACTGTTCCCTCAGCATGGAAACGTTTTTCTGGAGACACTCGGGTCTCTCCTTCCGATCTCTGCTCAGATGCGAACTGATCACGATGTTTAAAATACCAAATTCCACCCCCACGCCATTCATCCTCTCCCTCACCTACTTGACTTTTCTCCATAGCAATGAACGCCAACTATCATCCCATATAATTCTTAATTTATTTTTATTATTGGCTGTCTTCCCTCACTAAAACACACATTCTGTGAGGACAAAGAGCGGGGTCAACCTGTTCTGTTTGGTGTATTCTAGGCACCTAAAATGATCTCTACATGATATTAGGACTTCATGTTGAATGAATGAAAGAGTAAATGAATGAATTCTGTTCCCAGCGTGTTTATAGAGGTGAGACACAGAAATGATTCTCCGCAGATTCTTCACAGTTGTTCACGGTTTTCCTTCATGATGCCTACCTACCATCATTCACTAATTTCTTCCTGGGATTTGGCTGAAGGTATTGACTTTAATTCAGTTGTGAACCTTATGTCATGATTTCCTTAAATAGTAATGCTCTAGATGCTATAATAAAATGAATCTCTTCAAGACTCAAAAATCTACGAAGAACATCCTTATCTAATTTTAAATTTTAATGAATAGTTATACCGATGAGTAATTAATTTTGATATATATAGGAAATGAAATGCATTTTTTTTCCTTTACAAAAATCTAGCACTTTAGGAACAACAAATTCTTGGAGAAAAAAATTTTAATGAGATCATTAAAGTTGAAAAACATATCTCCTAGGCCACAGTATGCATAGCAACTAAAAGGGCCCCAATGGGCTCTTCCTCCTCTGCCCTGATGGTCTAGCTGAGCACACCAGTCTCTCCAAGAGAAGCTGTCCTCAGAAGGGAACGAGAGTCAAGTGTGAGGTTCACAGTAAGTCAAGTATGAAGAGAAACATATTTAACAAGCCAATGCCCTCAATCTAGAAGGAACTTGTTATCATTTTTTTTTCTTTTTCTTTTTCTTTTCTTTTCTTTTCTTTTTTTTTTTTTTTTTTTTTTTCTTTCTTTCTCTTTTTCTTTCCTTGGCTTGCTACATATCCCTGGCTGAGATGGAATTCCCTATGT
>NC_034595.1:2554731-2581535 GCF_900095145.1 Mus pahari
TCACAGTAAGTCAAGTATGAAGAGAAACATATTTAACAAGCCAATGCCCTCAATCTAGAAGGAACTTGTTATCATTTTTTTTTCTTTTTTTTTTTTTTTTTTTTTTTTTTTTTTTTTTTTTTTTTTTTTTTTTTTTTTTTTTTTTTTTTGAAGACATGGTCTTACTACATATCCCTGGCTGAGATGGAATTCCCTATGTAGAACAGGCTGGCCTTGAACTCATAGAGCTCCACCTATCTCTGCATCCCCAGTGAGGGGATTAAAAGTGTGGACCACCACACTCAGCCTCCACATCATTTTTTAAAGGATAGATTTTTAAAGGTGACACAATATAAAACATCCACAGCAATCCTATTTGGAAAAACAATCAGGGAAAGGGGGTTGTTTATTCCAAAGGACAGTTTCTACACTGATTCTCAAAGAGGTTCAGAGATAATACTATATAATACTAACATGTAGCTCCATGAGAGCCTCTCTGTCAGGGACAGGGACAGACGATTCCCGGGTCTTACTTCCTGACACTACACCAAATTACTATAGTGGAGATTAGTGTAGCGATACAGAATAGAGACTGTCTATTAAATGGTCTCCCTGCTGCCTCCTGCATTTCAGGTGAGCCTTTGGAGGGCACACAGACACAAGGCACTTCAGGATGGGATTCTGTGACAAGTGCCTGAAGTGCCGGTCGTCTGCTCTGTTGATTATGCACATGCTTGAAACAGCAGATGTGCAGGAAGCGAGGCTGGCGTGCCACTGGCTCCTCTCTGCAAACCTGACTTGTGCTCTTGCCACCATATTTCTGCACCGAGGCAAGCTGCAGGGGTTCTCCAGGCGCCAATGCTTCCCTCAAGATGGATTCCAGAGTACTCCCACGCTTTGACAAACACTCTTCCCGGGACCCGGGAGATGATTTCATCTTATGCCTTTCTTGAGTGGCCAATCGACCACATAAAAATTTTCAAATTCAAATAACAAAATCACCCAAAAAATCCTCATTATGGCCTCAGTTGAACTCATTCCTGTTGTGTCTGTCAGAATGAGTTAGCTGTGGTGGGGGAAAAAAATTATCTTCAAATGGACTGGAAGGAGCTGACTTCACGGCCAAGGTGATCTGACGTCATCAACTGGAACGCTGGAGAGTGTCCGCCTCAGGCAGCAGTTTCAGCTCTGACAGAGCTGATGCAAAGCAGCTCTTTCTAACAATCGTTAGTCAGCAGGTTCAGCTGCCTCTGTTACAGTTTTGTTTATTATAAACATTACAAAAACATTAACAAAACTTCAAAATTAAAAAAAGGAAAAGTTCGCCCAAAAATTCTGCCATCCTACAAGCCAAACTGTTGACAGTTTCCCCTGTCCCCTTGCAGTCCCTGACTGTTGACAGTTTCCCCTGTCCCCTTGCAGTCCCTGACTGTTGACAGTTTTCCCCCTGTTCCCTTGCAGTCCCTGTCCATATGCAGGCAGAATTTTTAGTTGTGATCTTAGCACAGATACAATTTGGTGTTCAGGTCTGTTTCCATTAGCGTTTGTAAAGCTTTTATTTTTACTTTTTTTTTTTATTTTTTACAATGTGTATGTTGATTCTGAGGCTGGGAACACTTTACCTTTCTTAGTGACTCTTGTAAGATGTGAAGGGGTGGTCATGGGTTTAAAAGAACCATCAACAGAACAAGAACTATTTTTAAATTCCTGGTTGAAAGGATAACGTCTCTAGTATTAAATCTGAAGGGAAGGGATTTCTCCCACCCTTTGTTCTCCTATCTGGAAGCCTTTATATTTTTTTCTTTTCCCCACTACCAAGCACGGCTCTGTTGCCGTAAGAAAGGGCTCTTGCTTGTGCTTTCTTTTCAAGGGCCTCATTTTGAAACCTCTTTTCAATATCTAGGGTATTCACACATAGAGACATCTTTCTTTGCATCTGCCCTAAAGGATCTGTATAACTTGGAATTTTCAAAGGGTAGGTACTAGATGCCACATCCTGTGGCTGTGAGGTGGTGTAGTGCGCTGGAAACAAGTTGGGAACCCAACTGCTTCACATTCTATATGCAGCATATCAGACTCAAGGTCCAGAAGGCTCAAAACTACAGATCTCACAAACTCACCTGCCACAAGCTCACATAGCTCAAGGGACATACCTGCCTGGGGCAGAAATGAATGAAGAAAAATCAGATTGAAACTTGTAAAACCCCTCTGGAAATCTGGTGGTTTCTCAGAAAATTAGAAATAGGTCTACCTGAAGACCCAGCTATACTGCTCCTGGGCATACACCCAAAAGATGCCCCACTGTACCACAAGAACACACGTTCCACTACGTTCATAGCAGCTTTACTCGTAATAGCCAGAAAGTGGAAGAAACCCAGATGTCCCTCAACCAGAGAATAGATAAAGAAAATGTGGTTCATTTATACAATGGAATACTATGAAGCTATTAAAAACAAGGACATCATTCATGAATTTCTCAGGCAAATGGATGGAACTAGAAAATATTATTCTGAGTGAGAGAACCCAGACCCAAAAGGACATGCATGGTATATACTCACTGATAAGTACATATTAGCCAAAAAGTTCAGAATGTATGATATATTCCACAGACCCAAAGAAGTTAAACAAGAAGGAAGGCCCAAGGCTTGAATCCTACTTAGAGGAACAAAATAGCCATAAGAGGCACAAGAGAGACCTGGTTGGGAGAGGAGAATACTGGGGAGTGGGAGATGGGCAGGATCAGGCATGGGGATAGATAGGAGAGAGGCCCAGAGAGTCAGGGGAATGAATGAAAATATTCAGCTGCCGGAAGTGGGGCAGTAGGGGAATTCTCCAGGAAGTCCCAGGGACCCGGGATGAGGGGGACTCCCAGGAGTCAATGAAGGTGACTTTAGCTAAAATGCCTAACAGTGGGAATACAGAACCTAAAGAGACCACCTCCAGGAGACAAACAGAACCCCTAGTGGAGGGATGGGGACAAATCCACCTATGAATCTGTATACTCAAAATTGGTCCTGTCTAAACAAAAAAGGCAGGGACAAAGATGGAGCAGAGACTGAAGTAATGGCAGACCAATGATAATCCCATCCCATGGGCAGGCACTAATTCTTCACACTATTAATGATGCTAAGTTGTGCTTGAAGACAGGAGCCTAGTATAGCAGTCCTCTGAGACTCAACCCAGCAGCAGACTGAGACAAATGCAGATACTCACAGACAAACACTGGGCAAAGGTCAGGGACCCCTATGGAAGATTTAGGGGAAGGATTGAAGGCCCCCAAGATGATGTCAACCCCAACAGTATCAATTAACCTGGACCCCTAGGAGCTCCCAGAGACTGAGCCACCAACCAAAGAGCATACACAGGCACTCGGCATATATGTAGCAGAGGGTGTCATGTCTGGCCTCAGTGGGAGAGGATGAGCCTAATCCTGCAGAGACTTGATGCACCAGGATTGGGTGGGGAGAGGCTCCAGGGGGTGGGATGCCCTCTCAAAGGCAAATGGGAGAGGAGAAGGAAAAGGACCTTCTGTGAAGAGGGCCGAGGAAAGGGATTTAGGATGTAAATAAAAATAAATAAATAGTCTGGCTGAGGGTTTATCTATGTTATCGATTTTCTCAAAGAACCAGCTCCTGGTTTTGTTGATTCTTCCTATAGTTCTCTTTGTTTCTTTTGTTTGATTATTTCCTGCCATCTACTCCTCTTGGGTGAGTTTACTTCCTTTTGTTCTAGAGCTTTCAGTGGTGCTGTCAAGCTGTTAGTGTATGCTTCCTCCAGTTTCTTTTCGGAGGCACTCAGAGCTATGAATTTTCCTCCCACCACTGCTTTCATTGTGTCCCATAAGTTTTGGTATGATGTGTCTTCATTTTCATTAAATTCTAAAAGCCTTTAATTTCTTTCTTTCTTTCTTTCTTTCTTCCTTGACCAAATTATCATTGAGTAGAGCATTGTTTAGATTCCATTGTATGTGTGCTTTCCGTTGTTTTTGTTGGTATTTAAGGCCAGCCTTAGTCCGTGGTGATCTGGTAAGGTGCATGGGATTATTTCAATCTTCTTGTATCTGTTGAAGCCTGTTTTGTGACCAATTATATGGTCAGTTTGGGAGAAGGTATCGTAAGGTGCTGAGAAGAAGGTATATTCTTTTGCTTGAGAATGAAATGTTCTATAACATCTGTTAGATTCATTTGGTTCATAACTTGTGTTAGTTTCACTGTGTCTTTGTTTAGTTTCTGTTTCCATGATCTGTCCATTGATGAGAGTGGGTTGTTGAAGTCTCCCACTATTATTGTGTGGGGTGCAATGTGTGCTTTGAGCTTTAGTAAAGTTTCTTTTATTAATATTGGTGCCCTTACATTTGGAGCATAGATATTCAGAATTTAGAGTTCATCTTGGTAGATTTTTTTCCTTTGACCAATATGAAGTGTCCTTCCTTATCTTTTTTAATAACATTTGTTTGAGAGTTGATTTTATTTTTTTATTTGTTTATTTATTTATTTATTTTGGTTTTTCGAGACAGGACTTCTCTGTGTGAGAGTTGATTTTATTTGATATTAGAATGGCTACTCCAGCTTGTTTCTTGGGACCATTTGCTTGGAAAATTGTTTTCCACCCTTTTACTCTGAGGTAGTGTCTGTCGTTGTCACTGAGGTGCATTTCCTGTAAGCAGCAGAATGCTGGATCCTATTTACATATCCAATCACTTAGTCTATGTCTCTTTATTGAGGAGTTGAGTCCATTGATGTTAAGAGATATTAAGTAAAAGTGATTGTTACTTCCTATTATTTTTGTTGTTAGAGATGGAATTATGTTTGTGTGGCTATCTTCTTTTGGGTATGTTGAAAGATTACTTTCTTGCTTCTTCTAGGGTTTAGTTCCCCTCCTTGTGTTGGTCCCCTCCATTTGTAGGGCTGGATTTATGGAAAGATACTGTGTAAATTTGGTTTTGTCATGGAATATCTTGTTTTCTCCGTCTATGGTACTTGAGAGTTTTGCTGGGTATAGTAGCCTGGGCCAGCATTTGTGTTCTCTTAGAGTCTGTATGACATCTGCCCAGGATCTTCTGGCTTTCATAGTCTCTNGTGAGAAGTCTGGTGTAATTCTGATAGGCCTGCCTTTATATGATACTTGATCTTTTTCCCTTGCTGCTTTTAATATTCTTTCTTTGTTTAGTGCATTTGGTGTTTGATTATTATATGACAGGAGGAATTTCTTTTCTGGTCCAGTCTATTTGGAGTTCTGTAGGCTTCTTGTATGTTCATAGTCATCTCTTTCTTTAGGTTAGGGAAGTTTTCTTCTATAATTTTGTTGAAGATATTTACTGGCCCTTTGAGTTGGGAATCTTCACTCTCTTCTATACCTTCTCATTGTGTCCTGGATTTCCTGGATGTTGTGGGTTAGGAGCTTTTTGCCTTTTGCATTTTCTTTGACTGTTGTGTCACTGTTTTCTATGGTATCTTCTGCATCTGAGATTCTCTCTTCTATCTCCTGTATTCTG
Organism: Mus pahari; assembly: GCF_900095145.1. Lineage (NCBI taxonomy): Eukaryota > Metazoa > Chordata > Mammalia > Rodentia > Muridae > Mus > Mus pahari. The sequence goes on from NC_034595.1 coordinate 2,560,205, forward strand.
TTGGTGATGCTTGCTTCTATGACTTCTGATCTCTTTCCTAGGTTTTCTAACTCCAGGGTTGTCTTCCTTTGTGATTTCGTTATTGTTTCTATTTCCATTTTAGATCTTGGTTTTGTTCATTTACTTCTCCCGTTTGATTGTGTTTTCCTGTAATTCTTTAAGGGATTTTTGTGTTTCCTCTTTAAGGGTTTCTAGCTGTTTACCTGTGTTCTCCTGTATTTTTTTAAGGGAATTACTTATGTCCTTCTTAAAGTCCTCTATCACCATCATAAGAAGCGATTTTAGGTCCAAATCTTGTTTTTCCAGTGTGAACTTGCTATGGTGGGAGAACTGGGTTTTAATGATTCCAAGTAAACTTGGTTCTGTTGCTTATGTTCTTTTTTTTTATTAGATATTTTCTTCATTTACATTTCAAATGCTGTCCCAAAAGTCCCCTCCCCCTGCCCTGCTCCCCAACCCATCCACTCCAGCTTCATGGCCCTGGCATTCTCCTGTACTGGGCATATACTCTTCGTAAGACCAAGGGCCTCTCCTCCCATTGATGGCCGACTAGGCCATTCTCTGCTACATATTGTTGCTTATGTTCTCATGCTTGCCTCCCGCCATCTGATTATCTCTAGTGCTACCAGCCTTCGCCATATTTGACTGGAGCCTGTCCTTCCTGTGATCCTGGTTGTGTCAGAACTCCTCAGAGTTCTCTGTGATCCTGTGATTCTGGGATCCTGTTATCCTGAGATCCTGGGTGTGTCAGAGCTCCTGGGAATCAAGCTGCCTCTAGGATCCTGAGATTCTGGTGTGACCAAGCTCCTGAGATCCTGGGATCCTGGGATCCTGGGATCCTGTGGACCTGGGCATGTTAGAGCGCCTGGAAGGGGAGATTTTTCTGGGTGTTGTGAGACTGGCTGTGGAGTTAGTGCCCAAGGTCTGCACTGGGCACTGGCTCAGACTGGAAGGAACCTGTGCCACTGGTCGGGCAGAGCTCCTGGGTGTCTGGGTCCTGCTGGTCCCAGTTACTCCCAGTGTTGGGGCAGATGTTGTGTCCTCCAAACCTCTGATCCTATGATCTTGGGCATGACACTGTCACTTTTAATGCTATATTCTGCATTTTTTCATTTACTAATCAAGTAATTGAAGAGTAGGTTGTGCCCTTATGGATTCCCTTTCAGAGTAATGGACCTCCCCCATTCACACTTGGTTCCAATCAGCATTTTTAGATCTTGGCCAATCAGATTGCTCATCCTTCTTCAGGGAAAACAGTGAAAAACAGGAAAAAATAATTAAAAGCACTATGGGACAAACAGAAACAAAGGAATGAAGGCACTTGATAGCCTAATGTGTGCAGAGAGTTAGGATTTACCACCCACACCCTGTTTATAAGTCCCCTCACCCAAGGACATGACTGGAAGCTAGAGCTCAGGAAAGGCTTTCAGATCAGATCAAATCAGCCAAGTCCTGTGTTCTGATTTTGCTTTGAGTTCCCAAAGTTAGAAGAAGGGATTAGCATGGAAAGTCATCAGGGTCAGGATGTGGCTAAAACACCTCATAATGCACAGGTAAGCACCCCATTATAGTTACCTGACTCACAACATCAACCATGCTGAGGCTGGGGAATCCTGCTGCAAACTGAAGCACGAGGATAGGAGACAAACTGGGCAGCAGGTAAGAGACAAACCTGATTAAAACTGGATTGTAGGAAGCTTTGGGTTTTATGCCAAGGAGCTAGGACTGTCAGTGAAGAGACATTGAAGTCATGATAAAACTTAGATTTTCTTCAGACACACTGAAAACTAAATCAGAGGGGGCTGAGTAGATATAGCAAAATCCCTTAGGATGATGCTATGGGTACCCAGAGAGAACTGACAAGCCTCAGCTAAAAAGGGTGCCCAGAAGTCAACACGTATGGAAGATGTGAAAACCAGCAGGCGCTGGAAAATGACCTGCTGTAGGGAGGGAGTGGAGAGCTAATCCCAGGTTTCTCAAATTATTGGTTAGATTATGTTTAGAGACAAGGAACACAAGAAGGTGAGGGTTGAAGTAAGAGTATAACAAATCCAGACAGAAGTTTCACAAAAGGGATTCTTTGGAGGAAATCACTAGATGACAGAATTCACGCAGACAACAAGTACTGTACTAACAATGATCAGTGTTAGCAGTTTGTGCCTCAGGGTTCCTTATCCAAGCAAACTCTTTGACTTAGCTTTTCAGTTGAAGAAGAAATTTGGCATAACTTTTGAGGAGATCTCGAAGAGCCTTAATGGTTCTGTAATTTTGTGAGATGGAGGGTTTCCCTTTTTGAATCTGGAGTCAACTCCACTTAGAGTTCCTCTTAAGGGAACCATACCTGTGGAGTTAATTAAGGTAAATAGGTTGGCAAAGGCTTCAGCCAACCACTCAAGCAAAGTTAAAATAAATTGGCAGCAGAGCTTTCCTTCTGGAGCCTCTAAAGATGGGATTTTTTTTTTAGGGTGAATGGAAGTATTGGGTTGCAGTAATGAAGAAGGCTGAAGATAGAGAAATGCAGGGAGATAGAGTAGGAATGTAGATGTTCTGTTTGGTAATGGATTCACACACGTGATTCTCAATGGCTTTGGACACACATGATAGCAAGGAAGCAAATTCTCTCCAAATCTGCATCATTAGTGTCCCCATAGTTGAGCCCAGAACAAATACAATAACATTTTATGTAATTTAATTTTGGGAAAAGATGAGTTGTTTTTTGAAACAGTTATAACTTAATGAGTCCTTAGATGTCTTGGTCTCTGTTGTATCTAGGATAACATCTTGATAATATGGCCTGGAATTTATTTATTTATTTTTGTTGCTTTCTGATCTCTTTTATGAAGCAAGAGATAAAAGGTTGTTCTTGGATAGTCCAGAGACAAGGTAGTATAATCACCATTTGTTAGGACTGTAAAGAGTTATTAGTGAAACCTTCAGAATAAAATATGTTTCCATAAATTTTTGTAGGTAATAAATGTGTTCCCTTCAGTTTAACCTTATCTCTAAAATCTCACAGACTTAATTACATATAGGGGCAGATGTGGGTGAGAGTGTAGTTCAGTGATTGAGCCCTTGCCTGGCGTGTGTGGGGCCTTTGGGTTCAATCCCTAACACCACACATACACCAGAAAGTTACACAGGGGACAGAGGCAAGGACAATTTTGAAAGTTCAGATCAAGTTTAAAGGAAAATGTTTACTCTCAACCAGTCATTTTATATTCAACACAAAGATGAAGATAAGTTCCAAAGAGCTAATTCTCCAAATCAGCAGGATGCTGCTGCTGGATGAAAATGTAAGGGAGAGTTCAGAGACTGCCCCTCAGCCTGCCATTTGCCTTCAACGGACTGTGATTATAAGTGAGTTTGACCAGATATTTCCCTCTTTAATTCAGACGGTCGTCCCTGGAGTAGTACCTTAAAAGGAAGAATCTAACTATTGCAGTTTCTTCATGGAGGCTGCCCTAGTGGAACTGCTGCCAATCCTGACTCTCAAGTCCCCTGAAGTTATGTCAGCTAATGAATAATTAGAAAACACAAAGTTCAGAAGGCTGTCAAAATACAGAATCATCTGAGGTATTAGCACACCCTGAGAGAAAAGTCATATATAAAAAAGCCTACATGGGCCTCACCAGGAGCTGTGGTACTCTTTACATTCTGTGAGATGTACAAAGAGGATTTTTTTTTTTCTGAGACAGGGTTTCTCTGTATAGCCCTGACTGTTCTGGAACTCACTTTGTAGACCAAACTCAGAAATCTGCCTGCCTCTGCCTCCCAAGTGCTGGTATTAAAGGTGTGCGCCACCACTGCCCGGCAACAAAGAGGAGTTTTATTCACAACAAAGTATCTCCATTAGTCTCTGCAGCCTTCCATTTTAAGACTGGAGAGTAAAAGCTAAACTCCAGAGTCATCTTTCTAATTATTGTGCAAAAGCTGTGATCTTCTGAAATGAATCTAACCTTTTATCATTATGCTCTTCTACATCCCATAATGCCAAGTTCAGAAAATCAAACCCGGGGCAAGCAAACTCATTATTTTTCTTCCTGATATAGTTTCTTGAAAAAAAATGACAACAAATCAAACAAACAAACAATTTGCGTCTCTCTTCACTCATGACCAGTGAGTTGTCAAATCCCATCAGTCCCTCCCTCCAAACCCTTGCCTGTATGATCCATGGTATCGTCTATCTAAGCTGCTTGAGATCTTGTGACTGGTGGCAGCATCTCTGGGTCCCTCCAGACTGATCAAACAAGAAACTGAGTTCTGGTTCACTGGGTGACTCGTGCACACAGGAATGTGAAAACTCAATCTTCAGTGTAAATGCTTCTCCTGCTCATAGGGCTCTCCAGTCTCAAATCAGCAGCATTTGCTGAGGTGCTGACACATCTTATTCTCTTTTGGTCTCTCCTCAGTCCTTCACCACTCCAATCCTATTTGGAAACCACAGACAGATCAGAGTCACTCTACCACACTGGTTCCTCAACCCACCTTCCGGCCAACCCATCACCCTCCACTCAGAATTACCACTAGATCTTCTGTACCTGCTAAAAGCCATCGTAGGGGGTTGAGAGATGGCTCAGTCGGTGTCTGCCTGGAGAATATGAGGAGCATTTTGATCTCCAACATCCACATGGAAAGATCAGACAAGGGCTTATCATCCTTGGCTCTAGAGATGCTGAAACAGGAAGGCCTCGGAGACTTACTGGCTGGACAGTCTACAGTCAGCTAGCTCCAGGTACGGTCAAAGACTGTCTCAAAAATAAGGTAGAGAGCAATTGAGGAAGATACCAGACATTGAACTCTGGCCTCTAGACATACACACAGATACACACACACACACACAGAGAGAGAGAGAGAGAGAGAGAGAGAGAGAGAGAGAGAGAGAGAGAGAGAGATTTAATTTTAAAAATGCNAGAGAGAGAGAGAGAGAGAGAGAGAGAGAGAGAGAGAGAGAGAGAGAGAGATTTAATTTTAAAAATGCTATTTTTAGTCGTTTCCATTTATTTTATGTGTGTGTGTGCCTAAATCTATGTCTGTATGTGTACAACATGTGTGCATGTGGGCAGGTACTCTCAGAGGCAGAAGACAACACAGTATCTATCCTGTAGAAGGAGAGTTACAGGACACTGTGGACCACTTGATATGCATGTTTGGAACCCAATAATGTGTCACTGCAAGAGCCGCAAGCTCTATTAACCATTTGACATCAGTAGTGGTCATTAAGAGCACATACTCCAAACCACATATTCTACAAGCGCTCTATGTGAATGAGCTTGTTTCTTCTTCGCGTGAGGTCTCTAAAGTTGCTGCCATATTGTCCCTGTGGAAACTATGAAATGACTATGGTTGAGCAAGTTTTGAAAACTCTCTCAACCAACCAATAAATAACAAGATCAGGATGAAGTCTGCAGCACAGTGCTTAATGTTGTCTCTCATGTCCGCTGCACACCCGTGCTGGAGGAAGACACTTCATCCACCCAGGAGCTGGACAGATCATTTGCATTTGATTCATCCTTTCTACCCTCCAAGGAGCCTGAAGCAAGATTCTGCTGGAAGTATCCCACAATTTACAGATGAAATAGGAATTAGAGAAAAAAAATAAATAAAACAAAAAAAGAAAAAAAAGGAATTAGAGAAAATTGAACCAAAATTCAGTTCATTCCCAAACCAAATATACTTTCCACCACATCGTAACCTTTTCCTCCCCTACATTCCCATGTGCCCTAATTTCACTCTCTTTTAAGGAAAATACAGGAGTTTCTCCTTCCCTGAAATAGGTGCAGATCTTCCCTGCTCTCAGACCTCACCAGGTTCTGCCCTTCCCTTTGGGCCCCATCTCCACCTCCCTGCGTGTGTCAATGTGCCCATGCTGCAGACCAGAACCCACTTCCTTCCAGCAGCTGCTGGTTACTCTTGAATCTTTAGAAGATTGATCTAGAAAGACAGGTACAATTAGAGGCATGGTGGTAAGGAATCTCAATGCGAATATTCATGAACAGAAAAAAAAAAAAAAAAGGCAAGTGTGATCGGTAAGGATTGAAACAAAACCTATTATCCCTGGTAGGAGTCTGAGAAACAGACAGAAATTAGCATTTACTATTTTATTACTTCTCCTAAAACCAAGCAAAACCTTGTTAGGAGTCATCTTTATGCAGGATGTCCTCTGAATTTCCTACTAGCTCCGTGGTTACTCTCTGCCATGTTGCCTACCTCATGCCCTCTATTTTATCTTCCTGGATAGCCATTACCTGTTACAAACAGTCCTTCTGGGTGGCTCCCATCTGTAATAGACCCAAAATGACCTCAGTGTAATTCCTGCTTTCTCTTACTCCCTGCCCGATGGCATCTCTACAAATGTCCCACTTTAAAGTAAATGAAAGGAAAAGGAAAAGAAGAGGCATGCTTGAATTAAAGACTTTAAGGACTCTGGAAACACTAATAAAGCATGGGTTTTAAGCTCTGGGTATGCTCCTCAAGCTCTCTCTGTCTTAGTTTTGCTCTCTCGCGCTCTCTCTCTCTCTCTCTCTCTCTCTCTCTCTCTCTCTCTCTCTCTCTCTCTGTCACTGAGCCTAGATCGAATTGATTCACCAGCAAGCTTCTGGGAGCTTCCTGCCTCAACATCTCCAGCATGGAGAATACAGGCCTATGCCACCATACCTCCATTTGTGTGTGGGTAAGGGGTTCAGAGCTCAGCTCCTCAGGCTTGCACTAAAAGCACTTTACTGACTGAGTCATAGCCACAGTTCATATATAGTCTTATAATTCAGTAACTGTTGTCTCAGTGCCAACTCCCAGACCTAAGTGAAGATCAGTGGCAACCATTGTTTTAATTCTTCTCTTCAAAAAAAAAAAATGTGTTTTAAAAACTGAGATCCAAAGCATGTTCCCAAAAGTGTTGAGAGAAGGGCTTTCAAATGGGATGCAGCTTCTGGGCCTGAGTCCTCTCGACACAGGGTGTCTAATAGAACTCTCATTAAAGCAAATTAAAAGTACGTGATAGCTATTCCTGGTTGTCAACTTGACTACATCTGGAAGGAACTACAATCCAGAAATGGAGGGCACGCCTGTGATCCAGATCTTGAGCCTGGAAGACACAGGCTTCTGACCTGGATCTTGAGGCATCGTAGCCATGAAAAGCTTAGGCCCAGGAAAGGTAGTACAGGGCTTTAATCCCAGGAGACAGGCAAGCAGATCTCTGAGTTCAAAGCCAGTCTGGGACAGAGCAAATTCAGGTGCGGTGGGACACACCTTTAATCTGAGCCATACCTTCCACTGGAGGTCAATTTAAGGACACTGGAAAAACAAAGGCTCACTCTTCTTTGGAGCCTACCTCTTCAGGATTCCAGCTTACACAGAGGACCAGGTGAAACGCCCAACCTTGTGGCACTGAGCAAAGGCTAAGTTCTTGGACTTCCTAGTCATAGCTGCCAACTGTTGGGTTAGTTGGATTGTAAGACATTCCAATAAATTCCCTTAATATATAGAGACATTCTATAAGTGCTGTGACTCTATAGAGCCCTGACTAATAGAGAAGTGCTTCTTAGAAGTCAAAAGAAGCACCCAAACCCAGAAACAAACTTCAGTTATACTGCAGGATTTTTTTTCTATTCTTCTCAAAAGATCATTGGAAGTAAGTGGACAGATTATTATATATACAGTGCTGTCACACACAGAGACACACACAGACACACAGACACACACACACACACACACACATATATATATATATATATATATATATATATATATATATACCTTAGAGTCTGTAGTTTAAAGATAGACCACACATTTTCCAGTGTGGCATAGTACCCATCACGTGACACTACCTTAAAAACATTTGTTAGGTAAGTAATCTCTCCTAAATATGCAGAGAAGGAGATTCGGGGCCCTAAGCAGCGGAATGATTTAACATAAGTCACAGGATGATTTTGTAGCAGATCACACCAGAACTTCAGTCCACCATCCCTTACTTGGTTTCATGGCAGGCCATTGGTTCATTGGTTCCAACATAAGCAAGTGTGTTGGGGTGGGGCTGGAGGTACATGAGTAGTAAAGCAGGAGAGCTCTTCTCACCACCTGATCAGAAGTTACACAATCAAAACCACAGCTGTACATGAGACTGGGATGAGAGGGCATCCACACCAAAACCAACCAAAACTCTTCCAGGAACAAATAAACAAAATTCACTCTGTGTAGCTGATGGCCAAAATGATAACACTAGGGCTAAAAACCAGTTTTAGTGATAGAAAAATTAACCCATATAAGGAAACCACATAAGCCGGCAGAATGTAGCAGGTTGGCTGTAAACTGAAATCTAGACCAAATAACACTTGAGGATACTTTGAAAAAGACTCCAAAGGTAATAAAAATACTTTTTATGACACATTTTTAAAGCACAAAATGGGCTGAAGAATCTGCCTAATGATTTAATAATTCAGGTCTAAAACAAGTACATGCAGGAAAAACCATCAGATAACGAGTTGAGTTCATTAATCATTTTTCTTGGTCGTCCTGTGGTAGGTGGGGATTGTGGGTAATCCAGGGAAGACTCCTGAAGCTTTGTGAGCGTTTTCCGTGGGTTTTTAAGCCTACTTCTGTGTCAAGTAACGCAAATGCCCATGAGTGGGCAGCAACCTGGTAAAGGGTGACTAAGATGTGTAAAGTACATATCTGTGCCACTAACCGGAAACTATTATCAGACCTATATTATGAGACCACTTCAGTCCAGGGAAATGTCAGAAAACTGCCTTGTCACTATTGGTGTAGAATACCGCAGCCCAAATTCCAATTAAAATACTGCTAACTAGCATCAAGCAGGGTGCTGGAGGTGGGCAGAAAACACTGCCAAATTCCATTCTAGGGGGAAACTCATCTCTGCCTACTCATTTGGTAATAACTTAAAAGAAATGGGCAAGAAAAGGCAAAACAGAGGAGAGCTAAAGTAGTCAGAGGAAGCACAGAAGGGACATAGAATACAAGATACCGTCTTGAAAGTTGTACTAATCTAAGAAGTAAATAAAACTTCTGGTATTCCAGCTGGGCAGTGCTGGCATGCAGAGGCAGGAAGATCTCTGTGAGTTTGAGGCCAGCCTGGTCTACAGAGTGGGTTCCAGGACAACCAGGGCTACACAGAAAAATGCTGTCTCAAAAAAGGAAGGAAGGAAGGAAGGAAGGAAGGAAGGAAGGAAGGAAGGAAGGAAGGAAGGAAGGAAGGAAGGAAGGAAGGAAGGAAAAAGGAAAGAAGATGGAGAGAGAGAGAGAGAGAGAGAGAAACTTCTGGCAGACCAGTCCAGTCTGTGAAAAAGGCTGACATTTTGCTACATAAATAACCCGAAGAAAGCATGAGCTTCATTTACGAGAACTGCTGCGGAAATTAGATTTGACCTATAGAAAACAGAAGATATTTTTCTCTCATGCCCTGTACAAGAATCAACCCAAATGGACCAACAGCCTTCACATAAGACCCCTAGACCCTGAGCAGAAAGCATAGTGGGAACATTCAGAGCCAGGCAGAAGCAATGCTTTGCTGGATAGACTGAAGTTGTTCAAGAAAGAGCAGTGAGAGCTGAGTAATGGGAATGCATCAAAAAACAGCATTCCTACATAACGAACAGAACAGTTAAAGAAAGCAGAAAACAACCTATGGGACTAGAGAAAATTCTTCCCGAGCTATGTATCTGTGATGGTCTCTGTAGGCTTGGCTCAGGGAGTGGTACTATTAAAAGATGTGGCCCTGTTGGAGTAGGTGTGCCACTGTGGGCATGGGCTTTAAGACCCTCATCCTAGCTGCCTGGAAGTTAGTATTCTGCTAGCAGCCTTCAGATGGTAATGAACTGACCCTCTGAACCTGTAAGCCAGCCCCAATTTAACATTGTCCTTATAAGAGTTGCCTTGGTCATGGTATCTGTTCACGGCAGTAAAACCCTAACTAAGAGAGTATCCAACGAAGGACTGATATCCAGAATACATAGAAAACAGAAAAGCAAAACAAGCAAACAAAACCAAAGAGCAAACAAGGATCAATGGATAGGCAGATGAACAGAACAGACACTTCTCAAATAAAGAATGGATGTAAGGATGATCAGAGTGTGACATCTGTCACCCCATGGATGGCCAAAGTTGATTGAGCTGGCCTGGCTTGGTAGGCTGCCATCTCCTTCCTCCCTCTGCTCCGTGTGAATTCCCCCCCCCTCTCCTCAAAGCTACCCTTTCCCAAACAGAGGAGGGGAGGGCATACAAGTAGCTCCTCTCTCCTGCTAGAACTGCCAAACATGTTCTCAAATAAAGATGAGCAAATGGCAGTGCATGAAAAATGTTCATCATCATGAGCTGTCTGGGAAATGCAAAGAAAACTACATGAGGGTCCCACCTCACCCAGTCAGCATGGCTGTCATCAAGACCATAAACAGCAACAAATGCTGGTAAGAATCTGTGAGAAAAAGGATCTTTCCTTTATAGTCTTGGAGGATACATAAAGTAACCCAGCTACTATGAAAATCAGTATGGAAGTTCCTCAAGAAACGATGGACACAATTGCCATATGGCCCTGCTACACCTGGCTTGCTGAGAGAACTAAGCATGTTGTTCTGGTATCTGCAACTTAAAGGGGAAAGAAAAAAAGTAAAAGGGAGGTTGTCTTGAGCACGCAGGAAGGGGAAGAGAGAGAAGGTCTGGGTACCACTCCCCCTTCCCCACCCCACCTCAGTGGTAGCCATTAGGTGAAATGCCAAGCACTATGTTGCTGGATCATCTGACTGCATCTCACCGTGTATAAAAAAGTAAATGACTGGAATTCTTGTGACTAAAAGTCAAGTTCACTATCAAGTGGCTGTAATCTAAGTACATCGGTCCTCCACATTAATGAGTTCAATAAAAATAAATAAATAAATAAACTTAAAATTATTCTCAAATTTGTGTCTGAACTGAAAATCCATAAATGCTACATAGAATTTACATTGTATTAAATAGTATGACAAATTTAGAGATGATTTAAATTTTATAAGAGGGTGCACTTATGTTGTAGGCAAATACCATGATTTTATTGGACACAATGGACTTAAGATTTGTAAATTTGGCATGTGGAGTCCTGGAGCCAAACATGCCAAATGACAACTGTTATGCACAAGAGGTACTATGTTCTGTTTAAATTTGTATCTTCAAAGCCTAACCATCACCTACCTAGTTTGAAGTTTGAATCTTCAAAACCTATCACCTAGTTAATTCTGTGCCTTCAAACCATGACCTGGCTGGCACAAAGTAAATGATCAAGAGATACTTATACATCATGTTTCTGATTTAAAAAGGCAGGCAGTTGCAGCTGGGTATGTGAAGCCTAGACTTTTAAAACTGAAGCTTAAAGGACTGCAAACAACAGAGGGAATTCTCTGCAGTCAGTGCATTTGCAGAGACATAGAGGACACCGCTGTGGCCAGGATGAAACTGAATCAGTGGATCTCAGAAAAACAGTGCACCAGAAAAGCTTCCAGATGTCAGTCTATGCAAACCCGACCCTAGCTAGTTTCTGTGAAAAACAATTTGAATGAAAGCCAAGCCTAAGGTAACTCACAGAATCAATGCAGCAGCTAAAAAAAACAAAAACAAAAACGGGTTGGGGGGCTCAAAATGCAAACAGAAAGCAAGAAACGTGACCAGAAGTCCTGCCGAGACCCCCATATCACAAGTGCCTCGGATCTTGGGCCCTCCCTGCTGAATTCCGAAGCATCACTCTGAAATCACGTGCCACAGCAAGCTCTACCACTACGTGAAACCTGGGGGCTCTGCTAAAAGTGCTTATGTAACCACCACTGGCCCCTGCATGCCATAGCCACCACCAGGGCTGCAGGAAACCTTACCATACCCCTCCCTGCTTCTTTAGACAGCATTTTGAGGATTCCAATTCTCCAGCAGGAGCAGATGAGGCTGAGACCAAGTAAGAAGAAAGGGCAAATGCCTGAGGGTTTTGTCTTTGTAATAGACCCTGCTTCTCTCAGAGATGCAGACATAGACAAGAAACAGAGCTAAAGAATCGCAACATAGTGTTTTCTACAAAATCATGATCTGAGAAAAGGACCTACAGCTGGATTAGGACCTGCCTCCCATCTGAAGGAGCCCCACCCAAGTTTCATAAGGAGAACTACAGTACCAAGCTGACCCTGTTCAACTAAAAGAGCAGGATGTGTTCCTAGAAAAGGTAGTCTTTTCATAAAGTGTGACACAGTAAATTTGAACTTTGAGTTTCATTCCTTTCCAAGACCCTGAAGTGATGACATGTCTGTGGCCATAATTTCTTAATCTCATTGTTAGAACATCTGGCAAGTACTTCCTCCTGTACTCACTGATGTATATGATGCTATTTATTGAAATGGGGATGATGGTTACATTAATTAACTCTTTGCTAAGTACAGAGGAGCCACACTACAGATATTAGCTATGCACATATTTCATATTCAAAATGAATTTAGTGTCATAGCGCTGTGAAATAAATCCTATGGAGATACCCATTTTTGTGGACAAAGAAAGTGAGTTGAGAGATTTCTTAATTTGCCTAGAGACACTGCAGCAAGTTAGCCATGGGACAAAGGGGAAACAGTGTGAACTTCCACACCTGCTCTGTGTGTGTGTGTGTGTGTGTGTGTGTGTGTGTGTGCATGCGCACGTGAGCGTGTGTGTGTGTGACTATGTCCTTGTCTGTGTGGGTATGTGCATGTATATATGCAAGTGTGCCCATACATACATAATATGTGCAAGTGTGGCATCTGGGAGTCAACATCAGTCATTTTTATTTTTCTGTACTTCTCTAATCTCTTTTGCTATGTAGCTCTGGCAGGTATGGGACTCCTCAACAAAACAGGCAGGCCTTGAACTCACAGAGATCCACTCACCTCTACCTACAGAGTGTTGGGATCAAAGGCATGAATGACCACGCCCAGACTCTGTACCTTTATCTTTTGAGTCAGGGTCTCTCACTGGACCTGAAGCTCATCAACTTGACTAGGTTAGCTGTCCAATCAGGTTCAGGGATCCTTCTGCCCTGTCTCCCACTGTTAGCATTACACACGTGTGCCACCAGCTTTTGACATGGATGCCGAAAAACTGAACACAAGTCTTCATACTCATAGCTAACTCTTTGCTGACTGGGCCATCTCCGCAGCCTCACCACCTACCATTTGAAGGATTTCCAGCAAGTCCTGTTGGACGGCTGGGATGTGTCACTCACCTCCTTGACCTGAGATACCCACCACAGAAAATCAGCCTCCTCCACATCTACGCTAATACACGGCTGGCTCTTTCTGTACTTCCACAGGCTTGCCTTAGCCATCATCCCTTGAAACCAAAGAACTGTGTGGCTGATTGTGAGCTGCTGATGGATCTAAATCTGCTGTACTTACTGACAGACCAGGGGACTGGTCTATTACCATACTTTCCAGTGATACCATGTCTACCCACACATACGCATGTTAACTTAGGAGATATCTGAGATACCACTATTTGAAATCAGCACTCTCTGGGGCCAATCTACTGTTTGTCATTTACTATGAGCTGTCAATAAAGTTATAGTTAAGTTGGTTGATAAAAGCATTCAGTGAATCAGGTCAAATTAATGAATATGTTAGATATCTTTTCTTGCTGCTAATTCTCCCAATATTTTACTGTGTAAAATTTCAAAGCTACAATAACGTTGGAGGAAGTGTAGGAGGAGATGTCGACTCCTACCAGCTGGACCCAACCCCTAGCGTGTCCTTACTGACCTCCTCACACCTATCCATCTGTCTGCAGCTCTCCTTGTCAGTCTGCCCCATTCTTAATGCTTTGTAAGGTAGCCTGCAGTATCGGAGTCTTTTCCACTCCTGTACTCTGCCACGCACATCATTACCTGGAGTTTAGCACTTATTTGTAGCGCCTCCTTGAGGCAAAAATGCCTGTTTAGTGAAATCCAAAGTAAAGTGCAACACCGAAGAGCCTGACAACGGCCTGCCTGACGCACCCAATCCTTATTAAGTTATATAATATTCCTGTCACTTAGGAACATTCCCTTGTGTTCCTTTCCATCATCTCTCAACCTACACTCCTCCAGAGATAATCACTCCTTTAAAAAAAAAATGTCATCATAGATAACTTTTTCTTGCTCTAGGAACTTTATAAAAATGGAACCATAAAATCCTATCTTTGTCTCCTTTTTCCCCCACTGGGAATATATCTTGCATTTGAGGTTTTTTGTTGTTGTTGTCTTCGTTTTGTGCATGCTCCAGCATACGTGAGTGATTTGTTACCATTATTGCAGAGCAGCTTTCATCGTTTGAACACATCATTTCGACCATCATTTCTCTGCCCATGCATCTGTAGATGGTCAGCTAGGCTGCTTCCCGCCTTTATTTATTATGAGTTGAGCTGTAATGAGCACCCTTGTGTAAGGGCTTTGTGGATTATATTTCGCTTTTCTTGGGAAAATACAAAAATGGAGTCCAGTGCCGCCATTGGATAATAGAGTTCCATGTTTCTCTAGTAAAGAAATTTCTGATTACTTTCCAGAGGGGTTAAACCATTTTAGAAAACCTCCAATAATAAATAAGCGTGCTAACTGCTGCCCATCCTGGCCAGCATCAGATGAGACCAGACTTTATTTACCCATTCTGTTGATTGTAATATTATTCACTGGGTTTTTAAAGTTTATTTTTACAATTTTTAGTTGTGTGTGTGTGTCTGTGTCTGTGTCTGTTTCTGTTTGTGTGTCTGTGATCATAAAGGCCAGAAGAGGGCAGCAGATCCCCTGGAGCTGTGTTGCAGGCAGCTGTGAGAAGCTTGATGTGGGGCCTTGCAGCACAAACTCCACTCCTTGAATGGAGCAGCAATCACTCTTACGCACTGAACCATCATCCCTGCATCTCCCAGACTTCCTACCTTCCAAAGAACGGATCTTGATAGATCTGTCTATGTGAGTCACTACTCTTCTTGGTACTCTGGAACCATCTTACATTGTGTTCTCTGATTTCTTAATATAACTCACTTTGGACACAGTCTACAACATCGCATCCTCAAACATCGCACATCAGTAGACGTGTGATAAATGCAGTTCCACAGTATCATAAGGAGATGAGTGAATCAATAGTAAACCACGGAGCTGGTTTTACAGAAGAGATGAGAAGACTGGAACACCTGGGATTCTTTTTTTTTTTTAAAAGAAAACAGAAACCTGGGTGAGCTATATTACACAAAGGGGAGGTCGTATTGGTCTGAGTGTCACAGGAATAACAGTATTACAGTTGGGCCTCAAAGACAGAGCCTTGAGTGTAAACAACTTCACAACCAAGAAGCTAAGTCCCACTAGGACTTCCCAATTCCTTGCTGACTTTTTTCTTCAGAGCTCTCTTATTTTTTCACACCATCTGCAAGCATATGATCAGGGAATGTTGGAAAGGGGCTACTATTACCTCCCTCCAGAGAGAAAAACACAACATAGTTTCCCTGAACCCAATTAAGAAGCACACATGATAACATCTGACCCTCTCGGCCATCAGCTGGGTCCAGGTGCAAAGTCTGTAGGAACATGGTGGCTCACAGTCAACCCAGTAGGCAGAACTGCTGAGAGGAATATTGCCCATGAGGGTGGCAGAAACGTGGATGAATGTGATGAGGCAGATATGACCAGATTCCCCAAAGGACTTCCAGGGGTGAAGGCAAAGAGGTCAAAATGTAGAGGGGGAATAAGTCACAATTTGACCCACCATTGCTGAAAACAATGATAACTGACTCATTTTAGTGTGGAACATAGCTACCCTCCAATCACATGAATACACATACCATGCATTATTTGAGGCAGAGAGATGCAGAAATTGCTAAATCAAGCTGTTCTTTGGCTAAAACTTCGTAATTTACCTCACCTCACTCTAAGTAGGTTGGTGACATTTTTATCCAAGTAAAAGTATTCATATGTGGAAGCCAAAAATGGTTTACTATTTAATTTTTAATATCTTCAATAAACATTTATTAAATAAGTAAATTGGGACTCATGGAAGCAGATAGAAAAGGAATCTTTTCTTCCCTAAGACAAGACAGAGGCTTTCGAGTTCATCAAGGTAGCAGGGCGAGCTGAGCAGCTAAGGGAAGTCCATGAAGTCTGAATAAGCATGAGATGCCAAGGGGCCTCTGCAAAATGGCAGGGAGGAGAACGGACACAGGAGAGGAGAGATCTGCAGGCAGGAAGCTGGTGGAGGGGAATTCACAAGAGCTTCACACTAACAAATGATGGAGTTCTGAACATTCTGAAGTTGTGAATTGGTGAGAAAGTGAACAGTAACCATATTGCAGTTTTCATGTTTTGTTAATGCCTCATCTGTTAAGAGTTCTAGCTGCTCTTCCAGAGGACCTAGGTTTGATTCCCAGCACCCACGTGGTGAACAACAACAGTCTACAACTCCAGACCCAGTGCCCTCATCTGACCTCCACGGACACCAGGCACACTTGTGGCACACAGACAGACTTGCAGGCAAAACACTCATATACTTAAAAATAACAACAAAATTAAATCATGAGAAAAGGATTGAGGACATAAATTGAAGAGACTGAGCCAGAAGCTTACAAAAGGGTAATTTATTACATAATAAATATGAATATATATGAAGAGCTAAGAACTGATACACATGTGATGGGTGATTCACTATCGTGGGGTAACTATAATTAATGGAGCGCCTATCTGACAGGATCAGGAGTGGGAACCCTCAAATCTCAAAGCTCAGATGGGTAGTAGGTATGGGAAGAGCGAAGGACTCATGGGTGGAAGTTCTCCCTGGCAGCCGTGTGCTAGATGAAAGGCCTCTACTTGTACTTAAGTGGATAGAGAATGCCTTGAAGGTCTTATGAGTGGATTGCACTGTGCCTAGTTCATGAAAGGCAGCCGTAGTGAATTAGGAAACAGCCAAGCCATTGCTCTGAAGGTACTGAATGCTGTGAGAATGGTAAGATGTGGCAAAAAAACTTCTACAGAAGGTAGAAAAGCAGATCTCAGAATGTCCTGCGGACCCACATCAGTGGCAGGAGTGACAGGCAGGGTGGCAGTTAGAGAACTTGGGTGTGGACATAAAGACAACTACCCTTTTATTGGCATGGTAAACTTGGACTTGACAACCTTTAAGAGTCAAATGAACCTTGTTCTTGAGTTCTCAAATAATGCACTTTTTTTTATTTGACCTGGAGATACTGCAGGAAACGTGTACAAAGTATACAAACCAGAGACACGTATCATGTCACCCAAGAAAACCAGGCATTCCCATCCAAGAAGCTAGTTGTTGGATGGAGTTGCCAAACAGACTCAGAATATAGTCAACCTCTTGAGAGTGCTCCAGGAAGGATGCTGTAACCCTTACATGCCGCCCGCCCACCTCCAGGGAAACAATGACAATAGGTGTCGTGGATGCAGTGCTATGGCGTACGTACCATCTGCCACTAAGAGTAAAACTCACAGCAGTCTCTATGTAGTGAGGCTACACGTATGCTAGCAGTCTCTTATCACTGTGACAAAATGGCCGAGGAAGCGATTTTAAAAAGAGAAGATTTGTGTTGGTTCCTGGCCTCGGTGGTTTCTGTCCATTGTCAGCCGCCTTCATTGTTCTTGGGCTACGGTGAGGTAGAACATTACAACAGGAGGATGTGATAGGAAAGAATGACTAACCCTGTGGTAGCCAGGAAGCATAGAGAGGCCAAGGGAGCAAGAAGGGGCTAGAGACAAGACAAACCCTTGAAAAATATACCTCCTGTGGCCTACTTCCTCCAAAGAGGACACCCCTGAAAAAGACCATCCTATTATGAATCCATCTAGGTATCAACATGTTGATTAGGTCAGGGCTCCCAGCCACAGGTCATGATCCAATCACTTCTCCAAAGTCCAATGTCAGAACATTGCTTTGAAGACCAAGATTTTCAACTTAGGAGCCTTTTGAAGAGATATTTTATAGTCAAGCCAGAGCGCATGATAGAAAGCTGTCTCCATCCAAAACGCAAGGCCAGATGTTATTGGCTTCAGTGCCCATGGTTATTTATTCCCTGCGGTACTGATGGCCAGTCCAGGGACCACATACAGCAACCATGCTGAAGTACCAAATGCGTTTCCAAAAATGATTTTTAAAAAGCACGCTTTTTCTTACAAGAAAACCAAGAGAACCACTGCAAGAACTGATAAACTGCCCCGGTCGCTGAGCTCATGAGAAGGGACAGCCTGAGCCTGCGGCAGCAGGACTTTCAAGCTGCAGCGACATTGCTTGTTAGTCTGGTGACAGACATTGGAGCCAACGTAGATCTTCTGCCTTTCCATTGAGAACTCTCTCCTGTGTGAGAGGATATTGTTTGGAATTCTTGGTACAGACTTACCAATGGGGGGGGGGGGGTGGCAAGCAAATGTTTATGCTAAAAATATGAGGTGAATTATAAGGGGTCCACACAGACATGAAGAGAGTCAACTTAACTTGAGCATACAGTTAAAAAAAAAAAAGTATCCACTCTTGACTTGTTTTTCAAATGCAACATAATGGAGGCATACAAATAAGGACACCTGTGGGCAATTACTAGAATTTTAGGTGGATCATAGAGCTTAATAAGTCTGTCCATGCACAGAGATGACCAATGCTTCATGGCAGAAGCTACACTCCTTAACTAGGAAGACCTCTGAAATACAGACTACCCCTTCTGTAGTCTGTAGCTGAAACATCAGAGATGAGGGAGGGTAGGAAATCCACTGTTCTCTGTGCAATTATAAATCGGGAAAGGCAGCAGCAGTGGATAAACACGCATATGCATATATGCCTCTGTCTCTCTCTGTGTGTCTGTGTGTCTGTCTGTCTGTCTCTCATGTGCGCACACACACACACACACACACAGAGAGAGAGAGAGAGAGAGAGAGAGAGAGAGAGAGAGAGAGAGAGATCGTCTGCATTGAGTCTACACTCAGGAGCAGGCCTGCTAATTCAGAAAATATGTTAAAGGTTTCAGCACCGACTCAGTGGGAAGAGCTCTCCTGAGGCCTCCCTGGAACCCAGCCAGAAACTCTGAGTCATTCCTTTCCACCTCCTGGGCGAGCAGCCAGGACAATCTCTGACCCCACCTCACGCTGAAGCCAGTGGACATCACGGATGACATGTCCATCTGCTATCCCAGCAGGATGAGAAATAACCAGTGAGCGCAATGTGCTTTGAAAACACAGAGTGTTGAAGACTTTTTTCCCTGGAATCTCATTCTCTTTAGTTTCAGAGACCAAAAATGGGAAAACGAGCAAGCAAAAATATAGACACAACAGGGCAGTTGCACACATGAACTTACAGTGGTTATGACGCTATGCACAAGACCCGTGCAAGCTCAAGCCAGACAAAATCCCAGTATGGCTGGGGGAGTTGGCCACAAAGTCCCGCCCCTAACTCAGGGACTACTGGCAATCCATAACTGCCTAGAGAGGAAGAACAATTCTCTTTAAGGGAGGTAAAGCTCCCTCCAGTGAGTGACCACATACCCAAGAACACACCGGCTGCACCAATTGGACTTGATAAGTTTTAGAAACGAAAGAGAGAAAGGACTCAAAGTTGGGGCCAGTAGAGAAAGTGGGTGTGGACCTGGAAGGAACTGCAGGAAAGAGATGAAGATGATCAGTATACACTGTGTGGAAATCCCAAAGAACTAATGTAAATAAAAAATAGTCAAAATCTGGAGGCTTCTGTAGTCAGAAGTAATAATACCATCATACAGTTTACTGCTGCAGCGGCCTGTTCTGTGGCTACTCTGCCGCACACGGAAGTGCCATAGCCGGGGCTTCCGTCATTTCATTTGGCCCCAATGGTCACTTCTGAAAGGTGGGAGAGGAAACACCTAGCCTCGCAGAGACTTGAAGTGCCAGGGTAGGGGGGATACCCAGGGGTCCCCACCAGGTCAGAGGAGAAGGGGAGAGGGAGGGGAAAAGGTTGTGGAAGAGGTCTAGTGGGAGGGGGCAGTGAGCGGGATGTAAAATGAATAAGTAAAAAATAAAATTTAATTTAATTCTTTTTAAAAAGTTATTATTTGACCCTGGCTATATACAAATGAGAATATCACTCCAGAGCTGCCTCTGAGGGGATTCAACCTTCCTCAAACCTTTCTGAGAAATGAATCCTCAGAAATTCAAAGTTTCATCTGTAAGATGACAGAGATTTAAGGAACTAAGCCTGAGATCTGAGAATGCACTAAACATTGCTATAAACACTTCAAGTCCTCTCATCCCATTATCAGAAATGACCGATTCCTCTGAATTTACGAACTCCATAGCAAAGCCATAGGCTTTCTTCCTTCCTTCCTTCCTTCCTTCCTTCCTTCCTTCCTTCCTTCCTTCCTTTCTTCCTTTTTCAGAGTGACTTATTTTTATGTGTATAGCCGTTTTGCCTGCTTGTACGTCTGTGCGCGGGTGTCAGATTCTTTGAAACTGGAGTTGTACACAGTTGTGAGCTGCTATGTGGGTGCTAGGAATTGAACCGGAATCCCCTGGAAGAGCAGCCAGTGCTCTTGTCTGCTGAGCCGTCCGCAGGAAACCCTGGAGTTCCATTCCAAAATGATTATGGTAGCAATGACTTTCTCTTTGACAATGAGTGAACTGGCAGATATTACACATAAACCACACACTCAACTTTCATATGCAAAACTGTATTTGTTTAAACATTTGACAAAATATTCTTACCCACCACACACACTCAGAGATACAGAATGCTCCAGCGACATTTCTCATGACTCACCCACATGCTCACTACCATGGGTGTTTGTCTGACATGCACAGGCACTGGGCTCTTAAGTGGGTCACGTTTCAGATTTAACTAGCTCCCTAAATTAACTTTATAAGAAATCATCATACCTATTTTCATCCAGAAAGTGGGAGCAGGAGTTAGAACACAGACAAATTCATGAGTAAGGTGCTGAAATGCTCTGGAATTCAATTCTTAGTAAATTGATGTGGGTGGGGGAGGGGTAAGCCGAGAAGCTGGGCTTTCATTTCTCTATCTGACTCTGAATTCCTCGCTATGTTTGCCTCCTCATTACCCCTGTGAGTGCCTCCTTTGCCTCTCATCAACATTTATTCCATCCCTTTTGTGGCCTTTCAAAACTTTCTCTTCCTCTAGGTGCCCAAAATCCCCAATCACAAGACCCTACGTGTAGCTTGCTACTGTTCTGAGGGATTTTTTTCACTTCCTTTCTCTTCTCTGAAGTCCTCTGTCCTGTCCATTGTCCTCCTTTCTATCCTTGACTCCATGTCCAAGTAGCTCTCCTAGTAAGTTTATCTCTTTGACCTTCATTCAGAGAGAAATGGGGGCAGGGCAGGGCGGGGCGGGGCGGG
>NC_034595.1:2581586-2630281 GCF_900095145.1 Mus pahari
GGGGCAGGACGGGTAGGGGTGGGACGGAGGAAGAGAGAACAAACTCCTATCTACTAGAATCCTTTCTTCAAGTCTTTCCTGGGCCTTCTGGGCTGACTGCACCAGTGTTCAAAGCTCACTCCCCAGAGCACTCTTCTGGCCTCGCTGTGCTTTCTGACATGTTTCCCCTGTGTATCTTTTCAGTACTCAGATTGTGATAATGATCTTCATTTATCTTCTCCATATCGCCTTACTCATAATTCGTCCTAGGATCACGAATGACCTATTACACACCAAACTTCCTACCTTCTCCCAAGCTTTCTACAGCATTTACAATTACTGATGGCTTGTTGATCTGATTGGCTTGTGCTGCCACCTGAGGTTAGGTTGATGTCCCTGATCTTTACCACCACCAGGGTCCAGGCTTCAGTGCTTGGCACATGCTGATGCTGGAGTCCATGTGGATGTCCGTGGTCCATGCTGTCATCAGAAACCATCTGGAAATCCATGATCCTGCTGACTGTAAGGGACAAGGAAGCTACTTTTGCAATGGTGATGATGACTCCAGACTCATAGTTGAAAAAGAGGGACATAGAAGGTTTCTGTGACAACCCTTACACCCATCCCCAAAAGAGTGGTGACAGCTTAGACAGAAAATCATTGAAGAAAACTCTTTAAAAATATAATTAGAATACTGAAGCTCCCCCCCCCCATCAATGGCTTCTGACAAGGGTGCAAGTGTAGAAGTTCTAAGTTTTCTTTAAGGGGCTGGGCACTGGGAGTTTGACAATGCTCCACTGAGGATATGGGCAAACAAACAAACAATTGGACTCGTTTTTTTCTTCTTAGATTTCTTTTAGGGAGGGTTACAAGGGGTGGGGACAGACCTGGGAAGACTGGGAAGTGAATGTGATCAGGGTTCATGATGTGAAATTCCCAAATAATCAATAAAAAAAAACTATGGAAAGAAAAGATTACAGATGGCCTTATGCCACCTCTGTCCCTTCTGAGACCGTCCTGACCCTACTTCTAGTCCCCTCTCCTTTAAGGTGACCTCACTGCTTTACCCTCAGTCCCTGTCCCGATAGCCTGCCCCAACTCTATCCTCTAATGCCTCACTTCTTGGAGGTTCTGCTGGCCCATAGATCTCTCATCTAAAAGTTCTCTCTTAAGTATAAATGTAGTTGCCCTTCGAAGACATTGGCCTTCTCACTCATTTATCTATCATAAAGAGCCAGGGGCAGAGTAACAGAAACTCACCAAAAGTCATTTAAACCGAACTAAATAGTAACACAGCATCCGAAAGCCAACAGACACAGAACTAAACATCTTCCAGGTTTCCTACACCCCAAACATCCTCGGTTAACTTTAACCACCTTAATAATTCCTCAAATCAACTTATCTCTCCTCCATACTACTGCTGGATTAATCTCCACTTAATATGCTTAAATTTTTCCACATCTCAAAACTGTTAAGATTTATCCCTTGCCTACCAAGTGGCCCCAAGTACCCATAGGTCAGAAATCTGCCATTAGAAAAGGGGAAAAAAACGAATTAGGACAACTTTCAGAACACATGAAAGCTTTACAACTCAACCTTTGACTCACTGAGGGCTGGGATTGTCACTTGGCTACTGGGTTTCTCTTCTCTGTGCATCCAGCTTCCTCTGTGACTGGGTTTCCAGGCCCAAGTTTCAGTTTACATTCAGCACACTCCCAACACCTTCAGAGCCAGGAGATCTTAAGTTTCTTCCCCATAGTGTCTGTCTAGTCTCCACTAGTTTGCTCTTAGAATTTCCCAATCACAAATTCTAAAGACTGCATATGTTCACTGTTGATCACAGAAATGTCACTACACAACCTGTGGACGGTCATCCACTCATGTCACATGCTCAGCTGATCTCAGTCAGCTGTGATTACTACTGACTGGGGAAAGGCAGGAGGAGGATGCCCAAAAAGCAGACTCCTGAGGTAACTCTATGGGCAAAAGAGTCTTTTGATATGGAAGACAGACAAGAGTCGCATCTCATAGACCAGTTCCCTATGATTCACATTCACTGAAATGCCTTGCCTGCCCTATAAATATGTGATTGTGTGTTGATCAAAAGAGAAGAAGGAAAAATTTAGAAGGCAGAAGTGTTAGCAACTCTGATTTTTTTTTCATTACACACAATCTTCACATCTCAGATTATCACACTTATTCTATAAATCTGTACAATTAAAATAAATTTAGGAACTTCAACCTCTAAATCAAGACTTTTTCTTGACTGATCTAGGTAGGTGTGCATCGAAATCCTGACAAAATGAATTGCTTTTTTATGAACTCATTACACAGATGTGTTATTTTGGGCCACACTTTTCTGCTCACACCTAGAATAATCTCTGCTAAAAATCTGGTGAGGTCAAAATCCCCTAACGAAGGGCATAGGTGAACATGAAACAATTCACACACACACACACACACACACACACACACATACACACGCAATAGTGCATAACAAGAAATGAAAGCCATCAGAAATCACTTGAGCACAGGGAAAGAAAACTGAAAATAAAACACACCTGTGTTGGTTCAGGTTGTATGTGCACCATGGTGACTTTTCAGGTTGTGTGTACACCATGGTGACTTTCCGTGAGAACCCATCCACAGTGGAGAGCAAAGGTGTTTAACCCATGTTGAAATCCCACAAGTATGTCCAAGGTCACAGTTTAGGAGAAGACATATACCTGACATCAAGAATCTGTAAAACAATGGGCCACACAAAGCAGTGTAGTCAGTCTGTGGAAGCTGCGGCTCTTGGACGTGGCTGCTGGCATTGGGAAAGAATGAGGTCCACTCCCCTGATATGATTCATTTTAGAAAACATGGAAAACCCTGAAAAGGGAAGCAAAATCACTCTGTAATCTGGACATCTAGAGAAAGCCACTCTCAATATCCCCACTCCCTCTTACTACATCTATGGTTCATTTCGTCTCTTCTGTCAGTGTGACTTGAATCAAACTAAGGACACAGCTAATTGCTTTATCAGTTTTTAAGCTGGCTTAAGCTTTTACTTATGTTACCATCACCTAAAAACAGTATTTTCAATGGTTTGACGTAGGAACAGGTCATAGATTTGGGGCTGGGTTGGGTTGGTTTGAGGACAGAACCTTGCTGTGATGTCCAGGTTGACCTCTAACTCCTGTGTGCTGCCCAGACTGACCTCTGACCCCTGGGCTCCAGCAGCCCTTCCATACCCAGTTCCTAAGGAGCTGTGAGTGCACCTGGCTAGACTGCTAACAACAGAAAACCTTTTAGTGTTGGTTTTTTAGTGCCAAACTATGTTTTTGTAAGAACTCATAGACTATAAAGAGAATCTATACATATAAATATCTTACATGCCTCTATAGTCTCTCAAAAACATTCCAGTGGTTTACTTCAGAAGAAAAGAACAGCTGGAAACAAATTTGAAGGACTTCTAAATGTTAACATGAGGACTCGAGGTCCCATGCTTGGGTAGCATACACGATGCCAGGGACTTTCTATCCAAAACCACACATTAAAAAAAAAAAAAAAGAAAGAAAAGAAAAGAAAAGAAAAGAAAAGAAAAAAGAAAAAAAGCCTAAATACCAGTTTAAACAAAACCTTGACTGGCATTCTCTTTAACACAATAGGAAGAGACTGAAGGAAAAGATGGTAGCAAAAACCTAAAGCCCCCTCCCCCAATAGTAGGCAGTCACTAACACATAAAACACAGAAAGTTAGTGTAAGTCTGCTGTGTACAGCTAACAAATAGAAGAATGAACAAGAATCCAACATGGAAAACCAGGTTCAAGGCATGCTGTATTCTTTGTTAAGTCTTCTGTTTGAAATTTCTACCTGACATTTTATATACATTTTAAAAGATACAAATTAGGTTTAAGAGTTCAAACGAGCAGTAAGTATAAAATGGGCTGGAGCGATGGCTCAGCTGGTAACAGTGCTTGTAATTCTTCCAGAAGACCAGAGTTCGATTCTCAGTGCCGACATCGATTGGTCAGCCCACAACTGCTTAGAATTCTAGCTCTGGGGACTTGAACATGCTCCTCTGACACCCAGATATAAAACTTACACAAACAGGCACAAACACATTCATGCACATGTGAATAAAAATAAAATACATCTTTTAAAGATGATGTAAAATATAACATATACATGGTTTTGTCTACAAACCCACAATTCTCATATCAGGTAGGAAAAAATGTCATACGTAGGGTGTGGTCTACAAGAAGCTTCATAATATTGTGAGTTTTCACTAAAAACAAACAAACAAAAAAACTATGTGAACAAGCATAGGGCTAGATACTTTTATAGACACTTAGGAACACCCGATATTTTACTCTCTCCAGAAAGGACATAGTCCCCCTATACTTCTCAGCCAGGGCATGCTAGAGAATTGCCTGTGTAGAGCACCTTCAAATTCTTCCTCAAAAATCGATTAAAAATAAAACAAAATAAAACAAAAGCAAGCAAACAAGCAAACAAAAAATAAGACAAGAATGAGATGTAGAAGGCTTCTGTGACAACCTCTCCCCAACCCCCTCCCCCAGCCTCACCTCATCCCCAACCCTCCCCATCCTCACTCCACCCCCATTTCCAGCCCCTTCCCCCACCCTCACCCTATTCCTGCCCCCGCCCCCACCCCCAGAAAAGAAACTCTAGACAGGAATCCATTTAAGAGAACTCTTACAAATTGTGACAGGGATGCTGAAGTAGCTCTTCACAGCCATGGCTTCTGGCAACTGGCAATGGGAAAAGGGTAGGAGGGGACAGGGCAGGGACTCCGGTTTCATTAAGGGGCTAGAAAGACATTGAGAGTTTGACCAAGCTCCAGTGAGAATACAGGCAACACAAATTGGACTTGATATATATTTTTTTCATTTTTCTTCTTTGGGGATGGGGAGGGAGAGGGTGACAAGGGAGGACTGGGAATGTGTGTGATCAGGGTACATGATGTGAAATTCCTAACAAAAAAAAAAAAATCAATAAAAATATTGTTGGTGGAAAAAGACATTAACTCCTCAAGCTAAGTTTGAGAGTGGTGATTTTTTTTCTTCAGAAAACCTTTCCATTTTCCACATACTCCAGAGCATGTTGGAGAGAATCCTCCGCAAACTGTGTCACACCTTGAAAGAAAAAATAACAACAAGTAAACAGAAACAGGGAAGCCTGTGTCTTTGAAGAAATGGATGTGGTACTGGAACCTTAGTTCTTAGGAGCTGCCCCCAGATCTCAGTCCTCCTGGCTGCTCTGGCCCATCCTTGTCACCTCTTCCCCCGCTGAGCATCTCTCCTTCAGTGCCCTCCTCATTCTTATTGCCTCTTATTCCCCTCAAGCCTCATTTCTGGTTGCCCCCTTTCTGCTCCCAGTCCCCGATCCCCATGTTATAGGCGTCAAAGGGGCAAGAAGAGAAGAAGAACGTTTCTGTTCTTCCAAGATTTCCCTAAATGAACCATGATTTTTGTTTTGTTTTGTTTTGTTTTGTTTTTGTTGTTCTTTGACCACTGAGCAATAAAATTAGACATGATGGCAAGTAACTGAGACCACCTAGTGTGTAAATATTACTCGGGCTAAATTATTAGAAAGCTGGTGAGCATCGTATAGCACTGTTCTTGTATTCAAATGTGTTCATTTGGGTACAATGGATAGTTGAGTATATCACTTCTGTTCTCAATGGTAAACTACATTTATTACATTCTCTATTTCTGTCTTTGTCAAATTCCCCTTGCCATGTTTTGTCTAAGCAGAGTATGGTGGGTTCACATCTATTATGCCAGCACTCTGATGGCTCAGGCAGAAGGAATTGAAAGTTTGGGGCCAGCTTGGGTTACATTGGGACACTGCTTCAAACACACAGACACACACAGAGACAGACAGACAGACACACACTCACATGCACACCCACACAAGCTAAAAATAAAATGTTAACTACTATGCACCTTCAACATCCATTTCACGGAGTTTACTTGTCTACTTACTCATCTCTCCCCAAAACAGGGATTTGGTCCCTAGTCTCATCCCAAATTCTCCTGATTAACATTTCTCTCTGGGCCAATGAGGAAACAATATAATGTGAATTTCTTCAGAGCAGCTATATCTAAACACCATATTAAGAAAGTCAAAATAGTATCCTGCATTTTTTGTAAAGTGACTTAGAATGAAGACAAACTGTGTCTTTGCACTAGCCTGGTTGGTTGGTTGGCTGGTTGGTTCCTTAGCTTCCTCAGTTCTGGGATGAGAGTCAGACCCCTCTAGGTCTCGCTACAGTATAGATCTGACTTTGGGAATAAAAGGTCCATCTCCAGTCAAGGACAAGATTAGTTTACCTCATGAATACATTAGCCAAGGAATGGAGAAGATGCTGGAAGTAGTTACATTATACAAGCAAGTCTTTCCAGACAAAAATTTGAAAAAAAATTGTTCAAAATTATGCTTAAAGTATAATAAGCATTCCAAAGAAGCACATTAAAACAGTCCTATGAATTAGAATGTGAGCCAAACAGGCAAGACAAATCCATCAACAGTAGGGTTTGATGACTAGAGAGACTGGTGAATATGTTTGGTGCTAAACTTCAAGGTTAGACAGTTTTACCTCTCACAGAATAGTAGACGGGCTTCTGTCACTCTCGAGTTTGCTAATTTCTCCTCTGGATATCAACTTCTGGCCCACCAGCCACATAGTTTTCCAACCTCTAACCTACAGAAAGTTCTAATCATCAGTGCTAGAGTATAAAGAAATTGTCATTAAATATTGATTACAAATAATTATTGTTGATCCTTCCAGAGGCAATGTTTATTATTTAGCCAACTTGATTAAAACTAAGATGAACTCAACGCATCACTTTTGATTTAAATGGTCTAATACCGAAAAACACATTGTAAACCTCAAGTACACCTGCCTGGGCACTAAAGCACAAGAACAGAGAGCTCTGGGCGAACCTGGGCCAGACTGGAAGACCCTGCCACAGAAGGAAGAAGAGGAAGAAGGAAAATCTGAACACAAACTAGAAATCAATAACCATTATTGCAATGCCCATGAATTATCTTCTAATCTTTTACTTATACTTTATTCTATCTTTACTAAGCTAGGAGCTGGGTTGATAGCTCAGTTGGCAAAGTTTTGGGCTAGCATTCATCTCCAGCGCCACACAAAACTGAGTGTGGTGAAGTACACATATAATTCTGCCAGCACATGAATGTAGAGACAGGAAGATCAGAAGTTCAAAGCCATCTTTGACAGCATAGTGAGTTTGAGGGTCTGGACCAAATGAGACCTTTTTTATTTAAAAAAAAAAAAAAAAGCCAAAAACAAGGAATCGAATTAACCTCCAAATCCCAGTGCTCTAACTCCACAAAGCGTATTTTCTCTCTTACTACCTACCTACCTGACTAGTAGGAGTTTACTCCCTCAAGACCTAGATTAATTTACACTCCACAAGATGCTAATGTAGCTGTATCCCCTTTAAGACCCAAGAACAGCTTAAGGGTTCATCCACTCTTCTACAGTGCATCCTAGAATGAGGTTCCTTTCCTCCATCACAGCCCATGGGTTAGAGCTATTGGCATAAGCACAGGCGAATGGAGGTAGAGAATGGTAAAGACCTGGAATGGAATTCTTAGTGAGTGCCACTCTCCTTGCCATGCACACACAGAAAATCACACCACATGAACCATTTCATTCCTCTCTTCCTTGTGTGGTTTTTTTTCTCTCACAGGTGTCCCATATACCCAAGTCATTGTTTCACTGTTACAAACATTGTAGTGAGTGCCACTCTCCTTGCCATGCACACACAGAAAATCACACGACATGAACCATTTCATTCCTCTCTTCCTTGTGTGATTTTTTTTCTCTCACAGGTGTCCCATATACCCAAGTCATTGTTTCACTGTTACAAACATTGTTTTCTTCGATGGCCTCCAGTGGTTGCACCAGGCCCCAGATATCCACATGGCCTCCAGCGGCATCCCAGACCACAGACATCTACAGGAACCTCCAGTTTCAATAAGTCCTGGGGCAGCAGACGTTGGATACCAACATGGCCTTCAGGGGCAGCATGGACCATAGAGGTCTTCTGAGGAATTCCAAAACAGAAAATGAGCTGATCTTCATCTCAAACATTCTTGTTTGTTCTCTTGTTTGTTTGCTTTCTTCTTCTTCTTCTTCCTCCTCCTCCTCCTCCTCCTCCTCCTCCTCTTCTTCCTCCTCCTCCTTCTTCATTTTTGACAGGGAGTTCACAAGAGTGAGGGGGTCAGACCTCGGAGGACTCAAGACTGAGTGCAATCAGGGTATATGACATGAAATTCCCAAATAATCAATAAAAAAATATTATGTTGGAAAAAGTGAAAAGAAATGTTGCTTTCTGCCACATGTTTTCATGAGTATCTAACATGCACTTCTCATTTAATGCATATAATTAGCCTATGAGGAAGACACATAGGAGTGCTAGGAATAGTATTTTTAGGATTGAGCAGGGAGACCCCTTGAACTGAAGATACTTTTCCATAGTCTCACTGCTACTAAGTCACATAGTAGGGTTCAGGATTGTCAGACTTTAAAAAACCTATCCTGGTTTGTTTGTTTGTTTGTTTGTTTTTTGGTTTGTTTGGTGTGTGTGTGTGTATGTGTGTATGTGTGTGTGTGTGTGTGTGAGTGACTTAAAATCTGTGGTCTGGAAGGAATCTAGTGAGAGTTGGGCTGGCTCTGAGAAATGGAGCCTATGTAGCCGTTTAGGAGGAAAGCAGATGCACGGGAGTAATTTTTTTAAAAGATGAGTTCATTAGCGTTGGATGGTTGGTTCAACCCAAAGGAATAAGAGGAAGAAAAGAATGTTACAAAGCTCTGAAGGAAACACAAACATGAAAATTACCCTTTTATTGGAGTGTTATTCATGAGTTGCTTCTAGAAATGAAATAGATCTGTATTAGAAAATAATGCATAATAAATTTACAGAGAAAATTTTCAGAAGATCTGTGCTCTGCGTGTGGGATATACCACTGCAGTGAGATTGACAGGGCTGAGAAAGATTGCAACAAAAAAATGGGGATAACCTGTAGATGGCAGGAACTACAGGACCAAACAGAAGGCTGGTAAAGTCTTCCATTGCTGGGACTTGCAGGGAGAACCTGTGTTTAGCATGCGTGAAGTTATGAGTCTAATTCCTAGCATGAAAATTAAAAATAAAACAAATTTCCATCCTTTTTCTTTTTCTGTGAGATCTTTGGAAAGATAGCTGGTCTCTGTGAATTCATTAAGGTCCCTGGATCCTTAGACCATTTGAGAGGGTGGGGAGTCCAAGGATATAAATACTATTGCTACTCCAGAAACTTGAAATTAAGTCATATTTCAATCAGAAATAGAAAAAATAATTTAAAAATCTCTGAAATTAAGTATACATAGTTTACTTAATATGTGTTCTCTGTTTAAAATGGCCCCAGTTATACAGTTCCTAGTGCTTTTGATTTAGTCTTGTCTTGTCAATAATTCTACAAATTGTAGGACTGATTATGTATTATCATATATCTTAAAACTAGTGATGAACTAATAGAGTCACATTTTTAAAATGCTAATATCAGAGTAATTTAAATATTGCCATCACAATTGTACTCTAATATAGCAAACCAAACACACATCCAGTTTTGTCCCATTAAGGCTATTTCAAAAGTTATCACGGAGCCGATAGACTTATGACAAACTTTAGTAATTGTCCTAGCCAGTTTTATATCAACTTAACATCAGCTATAGTCATCTGAGAGAAGGAAACCTCAATTCAGAAAATGCCTCCCTTCAGAGCAGAGACTGAAGGAAGGACCATCCAGAGACTGCCCCACCCAGGGATCCATCCCATAAACAATCTCCAAACCCAGACACTACTGCAGATGCCAACAAGAGCTTGCTGACAGGAGGCTGATAGAGCTGTCTCCTGAGCTGATACAGAGGTGGATGCTCACAGCCATTCATTGGACAGAGAACAGGGTCTCCAATGAAAGAGCTAGAGAAAGTACCCAAGGAGCTGAATGGGTGTGCATCCCTATAGGAAGAACAACAATATGAACTAACCAGTACCCCCAGAGCTCCCTGGGACTAAACCATCAATCAAAGAAAACACATGATGTTTTCATGGCTCCAGCTGCATATGTAGCAGAGGATGGCCTAGTCAGTCATCAATGGGAGAAGAGGTCCTTGGTCCTGTGAAGGTTCTATGTCCCAGTATAGGGAAATTCTAGGGCCAGGAAGTGGAAGTGGATGGTTTTAGGGAGCAGGGAGGAAGAGGACAGCGGATTTTCAGAGGGGAAACTAGGAAAGGGGATAACATTTGAAATGTAAATTTAAAAAAAGAAGAAGAAGAAGAAGAAGAAGAAGAAGAAGAAGAAGAAGAAGAAGAAGAAGAAGAAGAAGAAGAAGAAGAAAAGAAAAAAAAAGAAAATGCCTCCCTAAGATCAGGATGTAGACAAGACTGAACAGTACTTATTAATTGTGATTAATGGGAGAGATCTCAGCCCATTGTGGGTGGTGCCATCTCTGGACTGGTGGTCCTGGGTTCTATTAGAAAGCAGGGTGAGCAAGCTGTGAGGAGCAAGTCATTAAGCAGCACTCCTCCATGGCCTCTGTATCAACTTCTGTCTCTAGGTATGTTTCTTATTTGAGTTTCTGCCCTGACTTCCTTGGATGGTGAACAGTGATGTGGAAGTGTGGAATTGTGGAAGTCACATAAACCCTTTCCTCTTCAAGTTGCGTTGGTCATGGTGTTTCATCACAACAATAGTAATAGTAACCCTAACTAGGACAGAAATTGGTAGCAAGATAGTAAGGTATTGCTATGACAGACCTGACCATGTTGTTTTGGGAAAGGTTATAGAAGGTCTTTGGAACTTTGGAGTAGAAAAGCAGTTGGGTATTCAAAAGCTTGGTAAGCTGCTCTATGAGAGTTTGGGTATTAAATGTTGAGAGAAACGGAAGCAACGGAGCTTGGCTTGAGAAGTTCCAGAGGGCATTTTTGAGAGGCACATAAAGACTCTATAATGGCCACTGCAAATTTTGAGTTCAGAATGTGTGGTTCTGACCAGCTGCAGCTGATGACTCGGCTGTAATTAACAAGATACCAGAACTACTGGTGTGAAACTTTTGCTTTGTTGAGACAATCAATGCTGGTCAGCTGAAGCTGAGAAATTAGGGGTGATTAAGAAGAGATCATCTTTGAGGTAAAATCTTTTGGGGAGTGTTTCCCAAGAGTCAACACACAAAGGCTGTGTTCTAGGGTAGGCCAAGGTTGCACCATGGGCTGGCAGCCAAACTTGGTAGTGTAAGAGTCACCCATGTGATACTGATTTTGAAGGCATGAAGAAGTCGTGAAGATCACTTGAGGTTTGGCACTTAAGAGGACAAAAAAGACCACTGGTGAAGCTGCAGCCTCAATAGTAGTTGAAAGCCCAGGATTGAAGGAGTCATACAGAGAAGGTAAGCCTTGTTGGCACCATGAAGAGAGCCCAGAAGAGGCTACTAGTGAAAGTGCAGCCCAGTTGCAGCAGAGAACCAGTGTTTTGGAGATGCCACTATCGCAGGATAACAACAAAGAATGCAATAGTCATGGAATGGAGCTGGTTTGTGTCTAGAAGACAAGCTTTGTGAGTTGCAGAGGGCTGAGCCTGCCAAGTGATCCAAGCCCTTTGGAGAAATCCAGGAGATTGTGAATGAATCCCAGACATGGGACATTGAGTAACTTACACTGTTAGAATTTGGGTTTGCTCTGGTCAGAGTGGGAATGTCCCTGTTCCTTCCCTTTTAAAGTAAGAAAGTTTTAAATTTGTTTTCTATTTTATAAGAGCTCACAGTTGAGAGATTTCATTTAAAAAGAGATTTTGTATTTTAAAAGAGAGTAGAGTTTTTAAAGAGACAACTTTTGAAGTGTTTGAATTTGTAAAGTTGTGTCTAAACAGTGATGCGCTTGGGTGTCCAGTTGACAAAGGGTCAGTTATGCAATAGCAACCCTAACTAGATAAATAACAAAATATTTTTCCTCCACATAAGGGGTTAGTAAAGAAGGCCCCAGAGAACCCCCAAAACAATATAGATTATTGTCATTGTTGCTTGCCCTCCAGAACTAGATGATCAGGCCCCATGGCTGAAGACATCACACATCTTGGTTGCAGAACATAAAGAAATCAATCTGGAATTGAGCTGGCCATGCCCTCCCTGCTGGGTGGCTTTCACAGTACTACAAGGTGCCAGCTGCTGGGGAAGAGGTCACCAAGGGCCACAATCAACTGTGAACCTCACCAACTATAATAGCAGGTTTCAGGGCATGTGTCCGCTGGTGTAGTAGTGGGATGACTATTACAGATGCAATTGACCACCTTCTGATTGGATGAGGACCACTCATAGGCAGGAATTCTGCAAAGCTAGTCGAGAGCCAACAGCTGGGGAGATCAGAGGCCTTGGAGGGTAAACCTGTGACTGTTGTCTTTGCAACTGGACACAGTGCCAAATTGTCTTCTAAATAACTTAGGCCTATTCGAGTAGATTGATGCTGTTCTCAGCCTTGATCAGAGAAGCTCTCCTTTGTAGTAGTGATCAGAAGTTATAACAAAGATCCAGTCGGCCAACAAGTGTGAAGAAGAAATGACTGTGAAGAACGCACCCCTAAATAGAGTGCCCATATTAACTCCCTCAAAACTCTGAGAATAACATGGAAGGAGTGGGTGGACAGAGAGTCAGAGGCCAGGAAGGAGTGCTGCAAAATTGCCTTCTGGGTGTGCTATGCCACTGAACCCAAGAACTCACTGCCACTGGGACTACTGCACAAGACATGCATAAGATTGGGCCCGTCACCATTTCAGCATGCATGGAGGAGGGGTTTATGAGGCTCGTCCTTCCAAGGGAATAATTGGAAATTAATGGTTACTGGAGGAAAGTGTGTAACTCTCTTATGTCAATGGTTCTCAACCTTCCTACTGCTGCCACCTTTGTGTTGTGACCCCTAACGATCAAATTATCTTGTTGCTATTTCATAACCGTAATTTTGCTACTGTTATGAATTGTATTGTAAATATCTGATATGCAGGATAACTGGTATGTGACCCATCCCAGGGGGTCACAACCCACAGGTTGAGAACCGCTGTCGTAAGTAGTTGTACCCACTGAGAAGTTGCCCGTGTTCTAGTAAATAACCTCCCACTCCTGCTCATTCGAGGACAACAGTTCTACTCAGGGAGTCAAGTGGAAGAATTTAGAACTGAAAGTAGGAGGGTTGCTCGCCAGGAAAAGGACGAGTTTTAGCAGGAAAGAGAGGGCTGTGAAAGCAGAAAATGGGAGGTGAAAATGACCAAAATTTCATTACATACTCATATGAAATTTTCAAAAAAAAAATTAAAAACAAAAGAACCATTGAGACAAGGTTTTGCCATGTTACCCAAAGGCCCTAAATCTGGGGCTAGAATTACAGGCCCAGACCATCACACACAAATAGTCACATGTTGTTCACTGGGAAGTATTTGTTTCCTAGGACTGCCATAATAAATTGTCATAGAACCAGGTGGATTAAAACAACAGAAATATACTGTCTGACAGTTCCTGAGGCTGGAAGTTCAAACTCAAGGTAGCAGCAGGGCTCCAGGGAGGATCTTGTCATGCCTCTTTGTAACATTTGGTAATTCCCAACAATATGGGGCTCTCCTTGATTCTTGACCCCCATACCCAATCTCTGCCTCTATTTTTTGTGGGTTTCTCCTTATATCTGTGTACAAATATCCCTCCTTTTCGAGGACACTGGAGTTTACCCAATCAAAAATCACCTCATCCTAAATTATTTGCATCTACAAAGACCTCCTCTTTCAACAAGGTCATATTTACAAGTCTCAAGAATAGGGATTTCAACATCTATGGGGGAGACTATTTGACTCACAATGGTAGCTATGAATACATCTGCATGTCTTCCTGAGAGATGGCCAAAGACTACAGAAAGGGAGCATAGAAACATGTTTCCAACTCTGGTTGGAAAGTAGATTTTACCAGTAGACCTCAAAAAACTCTCAAGGTGAAAGTTAAGCACATAGACTTGCAGCCTTTTAATGGGTCTAGGAGATAAAAACAGAGTAGATATCCACCTATATATTACATTTTTTACCTCTTGTTAATCAATTGTTTTAAAAGGTTCCAAACTTCACATGGGAGTGCAGGCCTTTAATTCCAACACCCAGGAAACAGAGACAAGTGGAGCTCTGTGATGTCAAGGCCAGTCTTTACAGCGAGTTCCAGGCCTGTTGGAGCTACACAGTAAGATCCATTTGTCTATCTGCTTGTTTGTCTGTCTGTCTAGATGGATGGATGAATGAATCAAGCAAACTCTACTACAAACAAAATTTGACAACTAGGCCATTTGAAAGTTAAGAACTCGGGCCAGGTCTGGTGGCGCATGCCTTTAATCCCAGCACTCGGGAGGCAGAGGCAGGCGGATTTCTGAGTTCGAGGCCAGCCTGGCCTACAAAGTGAGTTCCAGGATAGCCAGGGCTATACAGAGAAACCCTGTCTCGAAAANNAAAAAAAAAAAAAGGTAAGAACTCGTATGACTTTGACTATTGATCCTATTTCTCTGTTTTACTAAGAGCAAAAGCTTGTTATTCAATCCATGATATTTAAATGTTATTGGATCAACCTTACGGTAGTCCTTGAATGAAATAATTAGCTACCAGCACTGGCCAGATGCTGATTATGGTACGGATAATGCTGGTGACATTGATACCAATACATCTAAGGAGACACCAGTAAGAATTCGGTAGCCTTTGTTTTTATGAGATGCAATGACTTAAAAGTAGGCAAATGCATCCAAGTGTTTATCATCCCTTACATAATAAGTACAGATAGAGATCTAGAGCTTATTTTTAAAATAAAAAAAAATTTAACTAAGGCTCAAAATAAATATATTCATCAAGGAACAATAGTCTTGTAACAATGTTGCCTCTAGCAGAGTACCTTGGAGTGATGAATCACTGTACTTGCTGATCTTACAAGTTCACATGTAATTACAGAGGCATGGAAGTTGGGGGCTGGTGTGGCTGCTTCACACAGAAACCTAGCAGCAGACATCTAATAAACACAGAGAGGTTTGTACTCAAATTATGTAAGAATTACAACAACCCTATCAGGAAAAAAAACTCTAGTCAAACTGTAAACTGATTTTTCACTTCCGTTTCTGAGTCATTTATTACAAATAGCAATCCCAAAATAAAAGCACACAATTGGGAAGGGAATCAAGCTAATTTTGTAAAATATATATGTATATTAAACTATTGATTTCCAGAAAAACAGGATCTGTCTTCCCCCTTCTCTCCCCTTTCCCTCTCCATATTTATACATCTGAATAGATTTCTTATATATAGTCTTTAGTGTATATGTTTATACATACACAGGAAGAGAGAGAGAGAGAGAGAGAGAGAGAGAGAGAGAGAGAGAGAGAGAGAGAGAGGAATCTTAAAACATATATAGATTTAAATAAGATATATGCTTATATGCCTAAAATTTGAGAAAACTTTGCAGTTAATATTTTTTAAATTACTAGTAATGTCTTTTCTTTTATCTTACACTAATTAAAACTTCCAGATGCCAACTTTTAGTTTACATTTGTGTTTATGTCTTATAATACACACTGCTCCTTTCTTTTAAAAATTAAGATCTGAATGAGGCCTCTGTTTCCCAAAGCCCAGCTCTAGGGCCCTGCCAGCTTGCCTGATTCCAAGAGCTAGTTGACCCTATGCATCCCTTTCTTCACAGCCTTATTTCCTGCACTTAACTATGGGCTCCCCACTCAACTGTTTCTCTGCTGGAACTTGTTGTCACCATCAAGACCTGGACCTCTCAACTTCAACTGATCGTCTTCAAATGTTGCAAGATGCCCAGTAAACCTCTACCCTGGTACCAACAAGCAAAACAAAGGATGAAAACGCTCACTTTCCAGAAGCAAACAGAATGCAAGCTCTGAGCTAACAAGAGAAGCTTAACCATGGTCAGCCTTCCTCTTTCTTGTCTACCCGCTACCTGGGTAGTTCTTTACCAGGGCTTGAAAGTCCAGCCACTGGGTCATCTCCAGAAGCTGGGAACTCTGCCTTCTGGGTCATCCATCTATGATACCCATGTTGCCTGGCTTTGGAAATAAGTCCTCCCTGCTTTCCATCCTATCCTGAACTTACTAAAGAAACCTCTGCTATCTTAGGTAAGGCTATCAAAAATCTCTCCGTTCCTAGAAATGTCAAAGCTCTAGAAATGAGTGTCTATTCTCCCTAAATCCCTAGGTACCTGGCCAGGTTTAGCTCTTTCTTTACGATGTCTGGTCCCCAGAAAAAAAAAAAAAAAAAAAAAAAAAAAGTCTGCCAGCTTTTCACAGAAACCTTCCATGGTTGTTCCTGTAACCTCAACTACTCTAGATCCATCGATTCTAATAAGTCTCCTTTTTCCATAGTATCTGTGAATTATGCCTCAGCTGGATATGTTAACTAATGGGCTTGACATTCCTAGTTATGTTGAATGAAATCAGAAGTGTAGCGTTTTGGTGACTTAAGGTGACAAACTTTCCATGCCTGTCACACCAGAAGACCCAAGAGCTGGCAGAAAAAAAAAATCCCTGAACTTTGCTCAAAGAAAGTTCTGAAACTAAACGATGGTGTTCTACTCTCTAGCAATCAACCAATGGTTCCTCTGAGACATCTATGTTAGACAGAGATTGGCTATGTTGGTCAAAAGCTAAAAAGGCTTGTCGGGGCATTCTTCTGTGAGACTGAGCCACTAGTGTGACTTAACAGCTACAAAAGTCACAGTGGGTATCACTGGGCAAGATCTTTGTCCAGAGACCAGCATGCTTGACTGAAAGGAGTTACTTTATAGATAATGTTTAGAGAATAGAGAAATGAGACTTCCAAGCACAAATCTGAAATGGCTTAATTTCAAACATGCATGCTGGCTAAATATAGTCTCACGTGTAGACAGATACATCATCGTTAAAGTGAGAAGAGAAAAACCTATTAGTGAAATTAAGGAAGACACATCCTTAACAGGCTTCCTGGTGTTCCGTCTCACAGTTCTGGCCCCTTGCCTTTATGTGATGGATGAAGCTGATAATAGAAGAATTACAAACTGGTTATAAGGGCAACATTTTTCACTTGGAAAATCGAATTTGCTGAATTAGCAGCCACCAGCCCATTGGCTGGGGAGCACAGACATTACACCACTTGTAAGAACAAATGCAGCATGATAATGGCTGCCAGTTCTAGAAAGGGGCAGAGGCAGCTTTCTCTTCGATTTGCTCGCTGAACTAATGAGACTAAACAGAACATCCATTGTTTCCTCTCAACACCCATGGTGTTCTACTTTCACCCCTTAAAGGAAAACTGAGTTTATATTTGCAGGAAATGGCCAGCATGCCTAAAAGAGATGCCAGAGGTAAATCCATAATCCAGAAACTCAGTATTTACATTTCAACACCCCAAAGCGCTGAACTTCAGTGTCCTTGACATCAGTAATGGAAGTTATTCATAGCCAGTGTCCATCACACATGAGTTTCATACATGATCAGAGCAGACCTTCAGTCTGTGTGCTGTGTAGAACACAATAAGGAGGCCTGTGCACACATGTGTCTGGGATTCACAAATGAGTTTCAGGAAGATAGCAGAGTTCGAGATACCAAGCAAGCTTTTCCATGCCTACAGTCAAAAATAAAAATCATGGGCAAAAATGTACAATGGGAAAAAAACATGATAAGTAATCTTAGATTTTATGCAAGTTTTTAAAGTAGAAGACAAAAGAATCAAAGTGCAAAAGACAAATACAAATGGGATGAGATAGAGTAAACATAACTGACAAAGAATCAATATGGCCAGAGAATGCACAGACTTATAAACAAGCTATGAATGACATAAGTAAATACCTCACCAATGTAGCAACGCCATTCACAAACACAGAAACGTGTTAAATCCCACTTACCCAAAACGAAAAGACTAATATGAATACGATTTTTTTTTTTGCTTACCCAACTAACAATACTTTTTTTCAACAATACTTAATTATACATCATCCCTGCCAAGATCAGTAAAAAGGAGATAAAGAGAGTGAGACTTGTGGTCAGAAGGAAGCTGTAGGGAGCTGTCTCTCATCCTCCCTCCCTGAGGCAGCTGTGGTCAGAGGGGCTCCTGCATCCCAACCTGCAGTCCTATGTCTCGCCAGGCACTCTCTAGACGACTGTAAACCTCAACTCCCGAGCCCAAGCTTTAGCCCTACCTTACTAATCTTTTGTTAGTGACGATCTTTGACCTCAATCCCGGAGCTTGTCCCTCCTTGTCTCTTACTTAGAGTTACTAACTTCTGCTGAATCTTCACAATTTGAACCCTTTCCTACGAATGACATTGGTAGATGCTCTTTCTATCTGGTAGAATGCCCTGTCCTGGCCTCCCCCGTCCAATCTTGACATGTTGTAGTAGGACATTAATCTATATCGTAGAGGGGGAAAGGCAGCCAAGCCTACTGTATGCCGCCTCTGAGTGAGCGGCACTGTGTCTGTTCTACCTGTGGGGACGATGGGACGGTACCTCCAGTCTCACATAGCTGCTGACTGCAGCCCGCAACAGTTGGACTCCAAAGTGCTCCCCCTTACCTCCCCATGCAGTCAAAGCCTGAGCTGTGGTTAGACACAGCACACCTGAGGGCTGTGGTTTTACTTACAGAATAAATCTTTATTATAACGAACAATACAAATATAAAGTCTCAGTGCTTTTACAGCATCTAGCTAGGACAATCAAATATTTCCTGGGAAACCAGTCAATACTAAAACGAACAGAGCTTGATATCATTTTTATGAACCATCATTTTCTATGACCATTTTAAGAATAGGAATTGACAGGTTAAAACAAAATCGAACAAACAAAAAAGTCATTCCATCCTGAAACACTGAATGATCATTGACAGGCAAACACAGTCAAATAGTCAAATATGTGTGTGTGTGTGTGTGTGAGAGAGAGAGAGAGAGAGAGAGAGAGAGAGAGAGGATGAGGTCTTCTCTGTGGCCCCAAGATGGAGACTAAAATTTACAGATGAAACTCCACACAATAACTCCCCATATACAGAGGGTAGACACCTTCCTTGGTCCCTAGAGGGTAAAATAACCATACTACCAACCCACCCCTTTGTTGTAGTCCACCTGAGAATAATTCGAGTCCCCAACCTCTTGGAGTGCCTTATTCACAGTGAAGACATTATCTTTACTCTATTCCACAAAGCCAAGTTCCCTGAGGAGGTGGGGCACTGCCACTCCCAGACAATTCCACGCAGAGCCAGGAGAGGCTGTAAGAGGGAAACTAGGCACCCCTCTGCTCTGAGTGGACAGAATAGAGCTTGGTACAGGAGTTCTAGGGAGTTCTAGATCCCTAAGACTTGAACCCACTTTTCACTGCAGAATTCTGAAGGCAAGACTTGATCCTCCATGGCCTAGAGAATAGAGAAAAGAGGAGGATGGGTTGAGAAGCCGTGTTCTCCCGTCCTTTCCTCCTCCCCTAATCCCCTCCTCTCTCTCTATTCCCCTCTTCTTCTCCCTCTTTTCCTCCATTTTCCTTTCCCTCTAGTTCACTCTCTGGATTCCCTCCAACAATAGACTGGGGGAAGAATTTCACATTGGGTGGTAGATGAGGTTGATCAGGATGTTGGCGATTACAGGGGTGGTTAATGGTTAAGGATAGAAGTATAGAGGATGAGAGGTCAGGGGCAGAGAAAGACTCCAGATGACAGTCTATTGGGATGACATTCAGATGAGTACCACATTGTATTTGTCCAAACCCAGAGAATGCACAGCACCAAGACTGGCTTCTGGGTGCCTCCATGTCAGCACAGGCTTATCGGTTCTAAAACACATACCACGCCCATGGGGGATGCTGACTGTGAGGGAAGGTATGCATGCACATGCATGGGCTCAAGAGGCATAAAGGACATTGAGTTAAAAGATAGTAGAGTAGGGCTGGAGAGATGGCTCAGATGTTAAGAGCACTGGCCTCTCTTCCAAAGGACCCAGGTTCAGTTCTCAGTCTCCACGTGGTGGTTCACAACCATCTGGAACTCCAGTCCCAAGGGATTTACACATGTGGTGCACAAACATACTTTCAGACAAAACATTCATACTCAGGAAATAAAAAAGCTTTTAAATCTCAAATTATAATAATAATAAGGTGCAGAGGAAAGTAACTTGGTACATGGTTGGCACCCAATTTATGTTTCCAAAATAGGTACCTTGTATGTCAGAATCAAAAACAATAGTTCTGTCTGGCTAACTTCAGTAAAGTGACATCAGGTCAAAAGGAATGGACTATGGATATGCATAACTGCGAAGATCGATCTCAAGCTAATTATAGAAAATGAAACAAGCCAGATTTTAAGTGATGCATGTTTTGTGTTTCAATTTCTATGAAATTCCAGAAAATACAAACTCATTTCTAGTAACTGGAGGCATCCTGGGGAAAGAGGGGAAGGGACACACAGACTATAAAGCACACCAGGAAACTGGAGGACATTGCTGTTCACAAGTATATCCTACGTCAAAGTCCATCGAGGTCCTCTTTCCAGACCTGTGCCATCTCTTGTATGTCAGCTGGACCTCAATTAAGACTCAAAATATTAAAGAGGCTGTGAAAGGAAGCAAAAGAAGATTTCACAGGAAGAGGGTGGAAAGCCAGGACAAGGGAGGTCAGCTCCTTTACATACGC
This sequence comes from Mus pahari, assembly GCF_900095145.1. NCBI lineage: Eukaryota > Metazoa > Chordata > Mammalia > Rodentia > Muridae > Mus > Mus pahari. Next base: position 2,602,312 of record NC_034595.1, read on the forward strand.
CACCAGTCGTCAGCAAAGTCTCAGCACACTGTATTGCACGCGTGTGTGTCTGAACCTTCCCCTAAGTGACCCATGTTAAAGAGCAGTGTGCAAAAATGAAGACTTAACTCTGGTTTTCTAATCTTATCCGGAAAAAAAAAAAAAAACTGATACAATTTCCTTTCTACCACTTAATACAGTCACTAGAAACCAGGCTACCACAAGTTAAAAACTAAAGTCAAATCAAAGAAAGAAGCCATATTTCAGCATGGCAGGTAAGCCTCCGCTGGGACCTAACGTGTGAGTCATCTTAACCCTGCAGAGAGCTGTGACCCTCTGTCCAGGAGAGTCAGCCATACTGTGCCACAGTGCCGATGAGTCACAAGAAACCTGGCCAGCTATGCCTGACAGCCTTTTCACCTCCTCCTGGGAAGCTGGCCCCTTGCTTTCTGCTCAGCTTTCTTCTTCTTCCGTTCTCACTGACACTTCTTCCCAGAATCCATTCCTATTTGAATTAGCATAATCAGAATATCCTATCTGCCGCCCTATGAAAAGCACACTAAGACTCAAAAAAATCATTCTAACTACAAAGAGACTCTACTATATGTTTCTTACTTACAAAACTAAAATGGATCTTTCTTTCTGTTCCACCATAAAATGGTCCAGATTCTCAACAGTCTCCCATCTCAGTTTGATACCATGATTGCCATAAATAAATTTCTTACGCACTCAAACCAGTTTTGCCCTTTTCCCAGGAGGCTTTTGCAATGCTCAACATAAACCCAGCTCTCTCATGTGATGCAATTGTGATTTAGGAAAAGCAAAGACCATCATCAATACACAGTTTCGTCCGCCCACTCCAACAGCCCAATCTAACTGCAGCCAAGTCCCACAACCCTGAAACTCCCACCCACAAGCTGCCAAACCCTCTGGTTGCCCTATCACTGGCAGATGCTACAATGCTCTGTCAGGAAAGGTTTGTGAGAAACTGAAAAGTGTACAAAATCAAACAGAATGCAAAGACGGTTTTTACTGAATTCAGTGTTTTAGGTTTCTGGAATGCTTAATGCTTCAGAATTGAGAGACTTGGGGTCCAGAGTCCCCTGATCCCCTTCACCCCCACACCATGGCTTTTAGCAATTAGGAAAGACTTTGAACTTGAAGCCATGAAACAAATCAGATCACATCACATACTGTATCACTAGTCTACAAAATATTCTAGCCACTGAGCTCTGGCGCCTGCTAGGGTCATCACTTCTACATTTAAGAACTATGAGGAATACTCACGGGTGGGACACAGTTCCTCTGCTGACGGGAAAGCCATACTCCACTGTTTACCACAGGCGCTAGATGGGGCTGGGCCAAAGTTGCTAACCTCATACTACTGAAATGCTGTAGCCACAATCACATTATTCCTGAGGACCTCACTGGGGACCTTTATCAAGTCTCATGGCCCTCATACCACTCCTCGAAGAAATAACAATACTCTGCACCCCCCTTTTACATGTGGGAAAATTTAAGATGAGTTCTCAACATCTGCCCCCACCAAAGCCCTCAGATATAAATGCATACACCCCATTGTTCCACAACCTCCCTGTACCCATAACCCAACACAAACCACCATGGTCATGTGTACTTTCCCATTCAAGTCTCATCTCTATGCAAGTTACTCCTCTGTCCTAAGTTCCTAAGACTGCTTCTAAGATTCTTTTTCCATTTAAGGAGTTCTTTTAGTTACATTTATTTATTTATATTATGTATGGATATGTATGGGTACTTGTGTGCCATGGCATGTATGGGGAGGTCAGAGGACAGCTTGAGAAAAATCAGTTCTCTACTTCCAACATGTGGATCCTGAGGACTGAACTCAGGTCATCAGACTTGGCAACAAGCATCTTTGCCTCCAGGGACATCTTGTCAGCCCCTGAACTGGATTCTTAATGCCTTCCTCCCTAGCACCGCATTCCTTCTCCCCGAGACCCTAAGTCTTACACCCAAGCTTCTTATCTTTGCCAACCCCCTCTCTCGGATTTTGTCTCATTTAGTCAGGTCACCCTCTTTGCTGACTCCTAAGGCCTGGGACACCTTTAATTACTAAAGTATTATTGCTGCCGTCGTGTGTTTGCTATCATTTGTATCAGACTGGTATCTGACTTGTACTATGCTGCAACAAGTTAGTACAAATCCAATTGCTTAAAAACAGTACCATGCATTATTTTGCATTTTTATAGATCAAAACCCAACACGGATCTGCCTTGACTAAAATCAGGGTGCGGGCCAGGCTATGCTCCTTTCTGGAGGCTTTGGAGAGAACACACTTCCTTTCTTTTCCTAGCTTCCAGAGGCCACCCACATTCTTTGACTCACAGTCCTTTCTTCCTTCAAAGCCAGCACTGGAATACCCAGCTGTCAGCCCATTGCTTTCTCTTTAAAGACCTTATGACTCCGCTGGGCCATCAGCATAGGCCATGGTGGCCTTCGTGTACTGTGTAGGCTGATCAGAGTCTCAATTCTTCTTTGCCATGTGAACATGTTAAGCTCCTAGATGTGAGACAGAATTCTTTGAGAGGAAAAGGTGCGTTATTCTGCCCACAAAGGTTATTTCTCAAGTTTTCTCTTCCTTTCAGAACCCTCAATATTCTCAACCCTTAAGTTCCCTTAGAGAATAGAGTCTACATTGACTGAGCCCTTAATGACTGCAGGACTGAATCCTATTCTGCTCACTTCCTTTAGAAATCTGAGCAAGCCATTGGCCAGGCTACTCTCATTCCTTTGTGGGAGCATCCCAGAGCCAGGAGGGTGAGGAGCCTGAAAGCAGAGAAGCAGGGCATGACTTGGAAAGCAGGTATCCAGAAGCATCGGCACACACCGTGTGATTGACAAGGCTGGCCCTGCTGCCGATCAGCATGTGCTCGATAGACGACACTGTGAAAACCCACTGCACAGTAAAGTAGCCTGAATTTTAGGGCGAGTAGGGAGACGCCAACTCGGACCATTATGGAATCCTCCTTACAGAATCTTATAAACTGCCTTGAAAGATTTACACATACTTTTTTTTTTTTAATCTTTGAAACAAAGACTCTCAGGATATTACAATAGTAGCATCAAGAGGTCCCTCCCATACATCATACTGTATCTCCAGTTGGTCACATCTTACCTATCTAAAGTACAATATAAAAATCAGGAGACTAATGCCTTTCCAACACATATGTATAGTTCTATGCCATAATTCTTACATCAAAAAAAAATAACTGTACAAATGTCTACACCCACCACTCTGTTGGAATCCTATACAATTGGCAGCATAACTCTGTGGGACTTACAGACATAATCTTCTAGCAGCAGGCCTGGATCAGGTAGCTTCTAAGTATATAGTAAAGCACAGAGAACTTAACAAGAACCCATAACATAGTGTGAAAACAAACCACAGACTTCCCCTCCATTGCTGGGAGCCATCAGTCCCACTGGCACACCTGCTGAAATGGGGAACTGATCCAGTAACACTGCATATGGTGGCTCCCTGTATACGGGAACTGTCTCTAAAGATGTCAGGCATCTCAAAGAGGAAAGACAGAAGAGATGCCCAAAATGTCTCCACAGGCCTACTTCTACTCCTTGTCTCCAGCAGGAACTCCAGTAAGCTCCTCTACAGCATTTCCACAGACCATCGGAGTGTTGCTCACTACAAGCATCCTGGAGGGCTTCTTAGTTTAGTGGGATGCTTTCCTTCGCAGATCAGGGAATGTAGAGTTGAGGGGATTCGAGGAAGGGTGGCTTAATCATGGAGCTAGCTAGTGAATGTTCCAGAATCAGAACCTGAGTCTCCCAAATATGACCAACCAACACGGTTTCTAATATCCTCGTTATCTATCTTGAGGTGGATGCTTCTAAAACCTCCACAAATTGTTAAAACTTCAGCAGTGTGTATCCTAAGATAGGTCAGATGCACAGGGCTGTGCAGAACGCATCTGAGTGAGGCCAAGGTTAATAGGCCAATAAAGAGGCTAGTGGAGGACTCGGACTGTAACTCAGACATTGGGGGCATTTCTGGTAGGCATGAGGCCCTGGCTCAATCTCCAGTCCTGGAAAAAACCAAACAGACAAACAAACAAAGGCTGGTGGCTTCAACTACAATGACAATAGTCATAAGAACCAAAAGCATCCAGAGTGTATGTTGAGAGGAGAAACAGAATCAGTTGGTCTCTGTCATCTCAGTCGTCAACTATCACCCGTAGTTGCCCTCAGCTTGCGGGGGTGTTCAAAGCTTTTGACGTTGTCATGGTGGTGTTGTCTACAGATGCACTAGATTCTACCTGGACTCCTAACTATCCCAGGATGCATACGATCCTACAGAGCACAAGCTGGACGTACCAGATTGCTGTGAGTATCCTGTTCAGGGTTAGACCCTGAAAATATTACCTTGTTTTCACTATCATTGTTAGGATACCCCCAACCAACTTAGCTGTTCTGGTTGTGCTTACAAGCACACCTAATGTTCTCATGTGTTTATAGACTGAGCTTTTCCAATGTGCTTAAAATGCTTCCTGACTAGGCATAGCGACAAACATCTGCAGTCCAAAAACTAGGAAGGCTGAGGCAAAGGAATCAGGAACTTGAGTAAAGCCTGGGCTGCAGAGTGGGATAGCCTCAAAAACAATAAATAACGCTAATACTGAGTGATGTAACCCAGATTGTGTCTCATAGAAATGCCAGAGAAGTCTAACTATGAAGTCTCACCAACATCACTGCCTAAACATGACCTGAACAAGGATGGTATCAATAGAAACATGCTAGAATGGGAGGGGGGAATCTTATGGGGCCCCAACTCTAGACGCAGAACTTTAGGAAACTAAGGAATTCAGAGAGCAGAAGAAAAGTGTCCCCCAGGGAAGAGCCCCAAAGTGTCCATCCAATACCAGGCAGTCAGCCCTGAAATCACACAAATGCAAGTCATATGACATGGGCTAAGCAGACTTTTTTTAATTGATTTTTTGTGAATTTCATAGCATGCTCCCAACTCCCACTCATCTCCCCATCCCTCTGCCCTTGCAACATCCCCTCAAAAGAAAAAAATAAATAAATAAATAAATAAAATAAAAATTTTAAAAGGCCCTATGGAAGCTTTGGTGTGTCACACAATATACCCTTTTGCTTTACTCACAAATGTTCATTGCAGTGAGTCACTGGTCTGGTTTGACACCTCTGGCTTCTGTTAAGACTATCAGTACTGGATTCTCACCAGGACTCCTCTCACGATCTATTGTTGCCCTGTGTCATGGAGATCCTATAACTTTGGATCTGTAGGACCACATCCCAGCCATTCAGATGGAGTGGAAGTTGGGGTGGGCCAACTCAAAGCCCTGGATCCTGGCCTGGTTGGAAGCTGACTTACTTGTTCAACCCACCAGCTATCCTATGCTTGCACCACCAGGGTCAGCTCTCCCACTTTGCCCAGGCAAGGGGCAGGTTCAGCTTTCCTTCTCTCATGCCCTTGGGATCGTCTCTCCCATGCCCATACAACCAGGGCCCGATCTACTGTGCTGCCCAGGGTAGGGGTGAGTACCTTCTCTCCCAAATGTGATGGCCAATGAGCTCAGCACAGTGATTGGGCATCAACAATGCCTCAGGCAGCAGACAAGACCATGGGCATCTGCATGGTCTTTGGTGGTAACATAGGTCTTGGCCATCAACATAGATCTCAGCTACAGAAGGACCATGGACCCAGACATGGTCCCCAGCGGCACCATGGGCCTGGATTCACCATGGCCTCAGGTGGCAGTGCAGGTCACTCAGATCAATATGTGCCCCAGTAGTAGCACGGCCCTCAAACACTCAAATTGTCTGCTGGCAGCCTATACAATTGACAGCCACATGGTCTTTGGTGGGAACTTGGGCCACAGATATCAAAACAGACTCCAGCTGCCACAAGACCATGGATCCAAATGTGGCCCTCAGTAGTGGCCTGGGCCAGGACATTTATTTATTTTTACTGTGACTCGTTCAGCACCTCATCTTACAGAATGCCTTGTTTCCTTTACTATTGTTTTGGAAAGGGATGTTTTATTAAAATTGTTTCGTTTGAATATATCACAGTTTTATTAATTATGGCTTTATTTCGGAAAACTCTTAGGTTTTAATTCACCTGTTTGCCAATGTCCTCCAAAGTAAGGTGATGTACAGAGACAGTTGTTGAGGTCAGCTGCCTTATGGACATTTCTGCGGCATTCACACTTGAAGATTCTTTATTAATGGATGCCCTTGACTTAACTCTAACTGAAAACTCCAACATTTTCTGCTAAGTACATTTTCACTATATCATATTAGCAAGCTTAATGGCAAACAAGTAAAAATACTTAAGCTATTTATTTAAACTATTCTGTTAATGGTTTGAATCTGAAGGGTTCCTGACAACCCATGTTCTCAAGGTTATTTTCCCCAGCTCTGTAGCAGACTTGCAGAAGTATGTTAGTATGGGAGTGCCTTTGAAGGTTATAACCTAGCCATGATCCTAGGCTCCCAACTCCATGATGTGAACAGCCTCTGCCACATGCAATGGCCACCATAACTGAGGTGATACCCCATGCCACCCCATGGTGGACAGAGTCCTCTGAAAACATGAGCCAAAATAAATCTTTCCTCCCTTAAGTTCTGTCAGGTGCTATGGTCATAGGCGCAGGTTAGTGACTGAGCCATGCTCCTTGGACAGCTTCCTGCCTGGAAAATAGGCATGTCACCTTCTCCAGGATTTGGCTGTGCATTTGGGGTGTCAACTCTGCCCTTGCCAACCATAAGATCTAAGCTGCAAGACCAAGTCCACAGGAAGGGGCACAGGAAGAACTTCCTACTTTGTGTGCCCAGAAGAACCAAGAGTATCAGCCGTGGTGTTGAGGTAAACACCCAAGGAAACCTGGAAGATGTGAGGACAGAACTCATGCCAGCTCACGGGTCTGCCCTCTGTCTAAGGTCCTCCAGCTCTGTGAGAGACCAGCCAGCAGGCATAGCCATCCTGCCTCATATCTAATATCAATATTCCTTTCCTAAGACTGGCTTTCCCTACTCCTCACCGCCCCACACTCTACCTAGGCTTGTAACCCAAATTCCCACTGCAACCCAGAACAGTAGATATGGCCAAACTGCTGCTGTGGTCCCCTTCATGTTTCTCTTGAATGAGATCCTGGATCACATGAGAGGTCATTTTGCCACATTCTCTTGGGTTTGGGTCTTCCCACAGAGAAAAGACTGCCTTGTCTGTTTACTGTGTGCAGGAAAAAAGAATGAGTTGCTGTCACATGCTGCAATTTGAAATGCAAATTTATGCAAGATAAATTTGGCAAAAATCCTGAAAAGTTTAATCTTATGTCTAGGTATATGCCCCAGAGAAATGAATGTATCCACCAAAATGTGTTGTTCATAGTCTCTTAATTCGTGTGGGGGGGATGGGGGAGGGGGGCCTGGGGGGAGGGAGGGCTGGGGGGGGGNGGCCGGCCAATAAGTCCTAGGATTCTCCTGTCTTCATGTTCCCAGAACTCAAATCACATACATGTTGCCAAACCCAGCTTCTCACATAGGTTCTAGAGATCCCAATTCACATTTACACAGCAACCACTTTTTTAAACTAAACCACCACCCCAGTCCCCATGGGTACTTTATCCATAATAATAAAAAATTGTAAATAGGCCAAATGTCCAAACGGGGGGGGGGGGCGGAAATGAAGTGTAAACTTAAGATAGAATGTTTTCCGGAATTTCTTATAGTGACTAGAAGTCACAAGAAAATAGATAAATCTCAAAAATATTATTTTAAGAAAAAAAAAAAACCAGAGGTCCATGAAAAGGCCGTTTTTTTCTTCTAATTAATTCTTTCACAATTTCATTATAGATCTATTAGAAAGGGGGAACTTTGATAGTATTCACCCTCGTTCTCTTACCCCTTTCCTCTTCTCACTACACCCTTCTTCCCACAACTCCCCCACCTCTCTCAATGTCTTGTAAGCTTGCTTGTGGCCAGTTGCATTTAATAAAGGTTGTCCGCACGAGCACAGGCAGGGGAAACTTCCTTGAACAAGGACAGATCAGGAGTGGTTAGAGACTGGGGAGTGTGACCCCTCTCACCAGCAATCATTAACCAACAGGGGCTTTAGAGCAAGTAAAGTTAATCAAGTAACTACCTCTGGTGAACAAGTGGGCTCTCAAGGGGACCAGAAAGCAGGGGAACTCACTGGAGTGACAGAAATGCCCTGTACTGTGAACTGGGTGGCCTTTTTGTGAAGAGTTATTAATGGCATGCTTTCAATTTGCGTGTTCGACTCTATATAGATCAATAGGCAATCACTAGGTGGGGTGCTAAATGAGTATAACATGTAGGGCTGTTCATTTCCTGTGAATCAGACACAGCTACTAGGCACATTATTTGGTTGTTGTTTTCACATAATACTTTTTAAATCCATTCTTGCCTGTTGAACATTTTCATTACTAATTCAGTGATGAAGTTCAGGGGGTTTTCCCTGTCCTGCATATATCTAGACGTGTTCTATAAACCATGGGGAGAATTTTTCCCCTTATGCCTTACCTCAGACACACTTTCTCTATCTGTGTGGGTAGTAGGGGTTTGTGGTATATCGTGTCACATGCACATGTGTGTGTAGTTAGGCATGGAGGACAAAGGTTAAAGTTGAGCATCTTCCTCCATCAATCTTTTCCCTACCTTTTGAGGCAGAGCCTCTCTGTTTTGACTATACTGGCTAGCCACCTAGAGTCCTCCCTCTACCTACTGTAGCCCCCAACAAGCACTGGAATGACAGGCAGGCACACACTGCCATGCCTAGCTTTTATGTGCATGCTGAGGTTCCAGACTCAGGTCCTTCCTTGTGCTTTATACAGCAAGCACTTTACCCACTGAACCAGCTCTCCATTCCCTGATGTCCCTCTCCAAAGGGCTTTCTGAACACGAGTGAAGCACATGAATATGTTTGTTATACACAATAATAGGTATTAGTCTGATATTTTCCAGCCTTGCATACACTGTACTTTGACCTCACTCACTACCCCCTGGCTGTGGTTAGTGCAGCTGAACTAAATATGAGTATTCCGGGTCTGTCACATGCTCACACTTGGATCAAGCTGCTTTCGTAAGATGTAGGTTTTTCATCACATCTCGGCATTTTAGCTAAGATCTAATGTAAGAAGGCACTTTAGTAGTAGGAAGCTTGTCTGAAACAAAATATCCAGGGTTGAGAGGGGCAGGAAAATGGGGGGAGGGGATAAATACAAGCAGAGTACAATGATACACATATAATGGTATGCATGCTTGAATGACGAAGTCCGTTATTTTGTATGCTATATTGCTATAGTTAAAGCACGCTTCAGAAGCCAGGCCTGCCTGGCATGTTTCTTTCCATGCCTAGTGTATTTCATAACAATATCCTCCAAGTTCATTCATGTTGCAAATGACAAAATTTCTTTTTAAAAAAGTGAATAGTGTCCCCCTGTCGTTTTCCTGGTGGATATCTAGGTTGCCTCTGTGTCTAAGGTGCTTGCAGTGGGTTTTGCTTCCTCCCTCAGGCAGCTCCTGAGCCACCCTAATGATGCCCAGTTGGTCTGAAATCACTGTGTCTGCTCCACCTTTACTAACTGCAAGCCAGTTCCCAAGTGTAGATCCAGCTAATGTAACTCTAACAACGATGAAATATCAGCATGTTGTAGTCACAACCTCTTCTTTCATCCACAAAAGAAATCTCGCCACTCCCTGACGATAACCTACTGCCTTCATCACCAAGCCCACCCTAAATGGCCCTCAAGAAGAAATATTTTGTCCAATCCTGTAAAATAAGAACAGTTTCATGTAGACAAGGCATTAAGCCAAAAGACTCGTGAAGTCCCATACTGAAAAGGAAGATAGTTATTAGCCTAAAATTTAGAAAAAGGAAAATTAAGGAGATAGAAGATAAAGCCCGGTTCAAGAATGTTTGAAGGCAATGCTGGATAAAGAGGTTACATTTGCTCTGAAATGTGTCGTCTTTGTTTCATCTGGCATATTTACTAGTTCATTGGGTACATCTTGTATCCTCCTGGCTCTAACATTTCTATTATTAAAGCATTTATCATTTTGTTTTGATCCATAGATAATAACTGTACATACTTATAGGGTGCGATACAGTGCTTTGATATATGCTTATAGTGTGTAGTGATCAAATCAAGCTAACAAATCTGCTCTTACCACACTTAGTTTTGTTTTTTTGTTTTTGTTTTGTTTTTACAATTTAAAAATCACTATTTTTGTCATTTTGCGTACATAGAGCATTATCATCATGTCACTATTGTTTGCAAGAGATCATTGAAGTGCATTCCTCCTGTCTACTGAAACTTTGACCCTTTGAGAAACAGTCCTTTCTCTGTTAACCCTGTTCCCCCACCCCAGACCCTGACAAGCACCGCTAAACCCCTTAATTGCAGGGGTTCAGCTTCTTTAGATTCTACATTCAGACATGGCAGTTGCCTTCCTATGACTGGCGTGTTTGACTTAACACCACGTCCTTCAGCTTTAATCACGATGCCAGGGTTTTCAATGAATAGTATTCTATTGAGTGTTTAAGTGCATGTATGTATATGTGTGTGCACACGCATGTGTGGCTGTAGCCTGCAGCTCCATCTAAACTTAAAATCACACTGTCAAATTCCTAAAAACCTACCTTGAAGCTTGTTTGAGTTTGATGAATGTTTGGCAATTTTGCCCCTTTTTAATTCTCACTCCTGTCTGTGGTACCTTGTCCTTTCCCAGTTCGTTATAGCATCCATTTTTCTTTCTTTTCAGTTTTCTGGGGGATTGGGGGGTGTCTAATGTTTCTTTTTAGTGTAGCAAATGGATTTATTATCCATTCTCTGTAGGTCTGCCAACTCGATGATTTTTTTGCATTTAATCATATTAGTTCCCATTTCCTAATCCTCGGTGGTATTCCCAGTTATGCTCCTAATTTCTCCATCCATTCTCCTCATTCTTCATATGTAATGGTAAGACATCTGCTCCGAATTCTACTTATAACACACTATAAGGATTTTTTTCTGTTGTCATAACATTGTGGTCAAAGGCACTGCTGTGTGTATTTACTACTTTGAGACATTTTTCTATTTGGCTCAGTGTATAGATTTTTGTAAATGTTGAATGTGGACATTAGGAAAGAGCACGCATTGCCCATTTTGGGGCCTAACGTTTTATATATAACTCTCTGAGAATCCTGCATGTGAGCATTATACTGACCTCCTTGCCCATGTCGATTCCTCCAACACCTCCCATGGGCTCAAAGTAGTGTGCAGTTTCATATTCCCACCAACAGTTTCTCCACAGCCAGACCATTTGCTGCTGTCCCTCTTTTTAATTTTAGCATATATTTTAATGGATCAGTGTCTCCTTGTAATATATATTTTCCAAAGACCAACAGTATTGAGCAATTTCATGTGCTTATTGACTATTTGTATTCCTCCCTTCCTGGGCAATCTGTTAAAAGTTCTTGTCCATTTTTAATAGTTTGTCATTTATTACTGATTTGTAAAGTGTTTTTCATTATAGACACAGTCCTTCATCAGGTCAGATATGTGTACTGCAAATACTTCCTCCTACACTGTTGTATTTAGTAGCATCCACAAACAAAACTTTTCGGTTCCAATTCATCAATCCTTTTCTTTCTTTTTGGTTCTGCTAATACCTTTTTGAGAAAATCCTCACCTACCCCAATTTGTGAAAATACTCTCCTGAGTTTTCTTCTAGAAGCTTTACAGTTTGTATTTCAGGTCTGAGTCAATGATGCATCTCTAAATATTTCATGCTGTGTCTTATGAAGGATCACATTCTTTTTTTTTTTTTTACAACTACATTTTTTTTTTTAGATTTATTTATTTGTTATATGTAAGTACACTGTAGCTGACTTCAGACACTCCAGAAGAGGGCGTCAGATCTTGTTACGGATGGTTGTGAGCCACCATATGGTTGCTGGGATTTGAACTCAGGACCTTTGGAAGAGCAGTCGGTGCTCTTACCCACTGAGCCATCTCACCAGCCCCGGATCACATTCTTTTAAAAAAAATTTATTTATTATTATACATAAGTACACTGTAGCTGACTTCAGACACACCAGAAGAAGGCATAAGACCTCATTACAGGTGGTTGTAAGCCACCATGTGGTTGCTGGGATTTGAACTCAGGACCTTCGGAAGAGCAGTCAGTGCTCTTACCTACTGAGCCATCTTTCCAGCCCGAAAGATCATATTCCTGTCTTTTCTAGTTATTCATCAATAATTTAGAAACATAAAATTAATTTTAGATGTATTTATTATAATTTTATGTGCATATGCCTGCATATGCGTATGTGCACTGTGTTCATGCCTGGTGCCTGTAGTGATCAGAAGAGGGTGTTGAATCGCCTTAAGGAGTTACAGATGGTTGTGAGCCAGCCACCATGTGGACCCTGAGTAGCACGCAAGAGCAATAAAGTACTCTTAACCACTGAGCCATCTCTCCAGCCCCACAATCTATTTTCATATATTAACCTTGTATTATGTGTGCTTTTTTCTAGATTAACTTAGTAATTTTAATTGTTTTGCAGCTTACGATTTTTCTTTGTAAAACCATGTTTCTATTTGAAAATAAAGGATTTGTGTCTGCCTTTCCAAGTTTGGTCCCTTTTAATTCTGTTACTTATCTTACGACAAGAGAAAGAGCCAATACCTCCAGTGCAGTCAGGGAGAAATGGGCAGAGAGGAAAGCCATGGTTGCTCACTCTCAGTCATGAGGGGACAGTTCCCACCTTTTAGTGTCAGATACCATTCCACTCTAGGGATTCTGTAGACTAAATTTCCATTCATAGTTCGAGGACTGAAGAAGTACTGAATCATGCACAAAATGCCTCCGAACTTGGAAGGACTGCATGTTAACATGTGAAATACAGTTATTGATTTTTACATTAGCAATCTCAAATTCCTTGAAGAAAGTCCACCTGATCATGATTGCTGTTTTTGACTTACTGATGTCACATTAAGAATTTTAATTTTTTTTTAATTATGTGTGTATGTTGGGGGAGGATATACCCTTGAATATAGGTGTTCAGATTCTAGAAGAAGGTGTTAGAGCCCATGGAGCTGGAGTTACAGGCATTTGTGAGCTACCCAGTGTGGGGTTGAGAGTCAAAATCAGGTCCTTCTGAGAGCAGTATGTGATCTTAACTGATGAGCCATCTCTCTAGTCCCTGCATTAAGGATTTTTGCATTTGTAATAAAAAGGAATATGGAATATTGATACTTAAAATATTTTTCTTGGATTGTCATTACTGGGCAATGCTCGATTCACTAAACAGGCCCATCTATTTTCAATTTTGCTTAAGATTCTTTTTATTTCTTCTTAAAATGTTCAGTAGTGTTTGCCTGATAAACTTTCTTATAAAAAATTAGAGACTTAGCCACAAACTCAATTTTTAAAAAGATATGGTGCTATTTATCCCACTCCATGTTTTATTAACTTCTGTTACAAAGTTGTGATTAAAGATATTGTAAAATATATAATTTGCTGAATTTCACTATGAAATGTTCAGGACATTCTAGGCTGGTCCATTAGTATATACCTATTTCACTGCTAACGCTAATCATTCCCATTTTCTTTCATTCAGTGTTCCTAGGGATTTGAAAACTTTATTACATTCTTCAAAGAACAGATCTTGCACTTCGTTAATCTCTATTGCCTCTCTCTTCTCCACATGTCTCGCTTCTGCTGTCTTTACTTACTTTGGGTTGAATTCGGTCATCGTTATCTCTGTGGCTAAGGTCTGGAGACTGAGCATGCAGGGAGCAGATCTGTATGTGGTCTCAGCAATGTGGCTATCATTTTGACTTGAGTCTTAAAGCCAATCTCCAGGCCACAAGACACACGCCCTCACAGTGGATGCTTGGAAACAGGCATTCCTCGTCACTGGACACAGACTGAGTGATTCTGCATACTGTAACAAGTTAAGTGAGATTCAGAACCAATCGAAGTCTAGACATGGGTCTTACATATGGAAAAGATAAGGTCCTGATATTTGAGCTTGTTTCTTCACATCTCCAAAGGCGTTTCTAAAGGAATAACAGAAAACAAACACACAAGCAAACAAACAAACACAACAGAAGTGTTCGAGGAGGTCCCAGCATCACTGTCTACACAAACCCAAGGTCTCTAGGAGTCTAGAGTAATGAGATCTGCATATTCTTTTTTTTATTATTTTCTTTATTTACATTTCAAATGCTATCCCGAAAGTTCCCTATACCGCCCTGCCCCTGCTCCCCTACCCACCCGCTCCCACTACTTGGCCCAGGCCTTCCCTTGTGCTGGGACATATAAAGTTTGCAAGACCAAGGGGCCTCTATTCCCAGTGATGGCCAATTAGGCCATCTTCTGCTACATATGCAGCTAGAGACTCAAGCTCAGGGGGTACTGGTTAGTTCATATTGTTGTTCCACCTACAGGATTGCAGACCCCTTCAGTTCCTTTCCCTAGCTCCTCCATTGGGGACCCTGTGTTCCAACCAATAGCTGGCTGTGAGCATCCACTTCGGTGTTTGCCAGGCACTGGCATAGCCTCACAAGAGACCACAATATCAGGGTCCTTTCAACAGAATCTTGCTGGCATGAGCATTAGTATCTAGGTGTGGTGGCTGATGATGGGATGGATTCCCAGATGGGGTAGTCTCTGGATAGTCCATCCTTTCATCTTAGCTCTAAATTTTGTCTCTGTACCTATATCCTTTCATGAGTATTTTGTTCCTTATTCTAAGGAGGAATGAAGTATCCACACAATGGTCATCTTTCTTGATTTTCTTCTGTTTTGCATAATTTATCTTGGGTATTCTAAGTTTCTGGGCTAATATCTGCTTATCAGTGAGTGCATATCTAGTGACTTCTTTTGTGATTGGGTTACCTCACTAAGGATGATATCCTCCAGATACATTCATTTGCCCAAGAATTTCATAAATTCATTGTTTTTAATAGCTGAGTAGTACTCCATTATGTAAATGTGCCACAGTTTCTGTATCCATTCCTCTATTGAGGGACATCTGGGTTCTTTCCAGCTTCTGGCTATTATAAATAAAGCTGCTATGAACATAGTGGAGCATGTGTCCTTATTACCAGTTGAAGATCTTCTGGGTATATGCCCAGAAGAGGTATTGTTGGGTCCTCCGGTAGTACTATGTCCAATTTTCTGAGGAACCGCCAGACTGATTTCCAGAGTGGTTGTACAAGCATGCAATCCCACCAGCAATGGAGGAGTGTTCCTCTTTCTCCACAACCTCGCCAGCATCTGCTGTCACCTGAATTTTTAATCTTAGCCATTCTGACTGGTGTGAGATGGAATCTCAGGGTTGTTTTGATTTGCATTTCCCTGATGGCTAAGGATGTTGAACATTTTTTCAGGTGTTTCTCAGCCATTTGATATTCCTCAGTTGAAAATTCTTTATTTAGCTCTATACCCCATTTTTAAATGGGGTTTTTTGAGTTTTTGGAGTCCAGCTTCTTGAGCTCTTTGTATATATTGGATATTAGTCCTCTATCAGATTTAGGATTGGTAAAAATCCTTTCCCAATCTGTTGGTGGCCTTTTTGTCATGTTGACAGTGTCTTCTGCCTTACAGAAGCTTTGCAATTTTATGAGGTCCCATTTGTCAATTCTTGATTTTACAGCACAAGCCATTGGTGTTCTGTTGAGGAATTTTTTTCCCTGTGCCCATATCTTCGAGGTTTTTCCCCACTTTCTCCTCTATCAATTTCAGTGTCTCTGGTTTTATGTGGAGGTCTTTGATCCACTTAGACTTGATCTTTGTACAAGGAGATAGAAATTCTCATTCTTCTACATGATAGCTGCCAGTTGTGCCAGCACCATTTGTTGAAAATGCTGTCTTTTTTCCACTGGATGGTTTTAGCTCCCTTGTCAAAAATCAAGTGACCATAGGTGTGTGGATTCATTTCTGGATCTTCAATTCCATTCCATTGGAGATCTGCATATTCTGATCACCAGGCTTGGTAGCTATAGCTATAATTTTGTAGGTTTCAGCACACTGCTCAACAAGTGATGTCAACCAATATGAAGTAATTAAAATCTACCATTATATTTGTAATGACGGAAGAAAAGGGAGTGGACATGTTAGGGTTGGGGGACAGCAAAGAGACAAGATTTCAAAAATGTTGGTGGTATGAGCAGGAGCTAGATAAAACTTTAAAGTTAAGGGAATTCTGTTTGCTGTCTGCTGGTTAGAAGTCTACAGTAAGTGACTTCCACAGTCTCTTAACCTAGAAAGTGCACTGGAGTAATTAACTTGGATTTCTTAGGTATCTTCTACTTCCTTCAATTCTTTCCACCATCCCTTCCCACCACTGTGTAGTATTTACTTTCCCTTATGCTCTTAAGTCTGCGGAGACGTTGCCACTGTGAAGTCATTC
Source organism: Mus pahari (assembly GCF_900095145.1). Classification (NCBI taxonomy): domain Eukaryota; kingdom Metazoa; phylum Chordata; class Mammalia; order Rodentia; family Muridae; genus Mus; species Mus pahari. Next base: position 2,618,741 of record NC_034595.1, read on the forward strand.
AGATTACAAAAGATGTTGGAGGAGCACAGAGAAGACCAGTATCCAAGATGGAGTTCTTCAGTATCCTCTTCACCACTTGGGCAATCACATGATTATAGATGGTGTGGAATCCCTGAGGATAATGTGCTCTCATCAAAAAAATAATAATAATAATAATAATAATAATAATAAAGCAAGTGCTTTCCATAGTATGCTGAGGTATAGAATCTAAGTGTTGTTTCTTTCAAAATTATTTATTGAACATCTATACACACAAGGTATTATGCAGGTGATAAGAGAGGGAAACACAAATACAAGAAAAAGAGAAAATCAAACAGACAGTTATGAATGGAAAGGGTGGGAGTGGAAACCAAAGTCAGGAGCTGCAGCATCCCTTATTACCAAGAATTCTGCATGTTCTTGGGCCCTGGAGTAAGAGACAGAAGAAGTAGTGATGTTAGACCCATGATGCCATATACGGCAGGGAGCAGAGGGTGTGTGTATGTGTGTGTGTGTGTGTATGTGCGCGCACGTGTGTGTGTGTGTGTGTGTGTGTGTGTGTGTGCATGTATGTGCATGTGAGTATGTGTGTGCATTCAAGCATGTGTGTGTGTCTCTGCGTGTGTGGTGGGTTTTGGAGAAGACGAGAGAGCATAAGGAGAATACCTCAATTTCTGCCCAATAGAAGTGGGAGGATGGAATCACTGATGTTCCAGAAGCTAAGAATGGAAAAATGTAAATTATTTTCTTTATGCGTGTGGTTTGCACAACATCCTCCAACATAAGACTCCCACTTGGGCCCTAAAGTTGGAAAAAAATCTGGGGAATATGGAGAAATGGGGGGGGGGGACAGAACACCAAGGCTTTGGCAGGGTGTGACAGATGTCCAAGCCAACAGACTAACTCTTAAAGGGAGACCCACATACAACATTCATCAGGCTTACTAGCCATTAGTATCAGGAACCTACAATTAATGTCACTGCCGAAAGGACAGAGGTGCATTTCTCACAGAACTCCCTAGGGAAGCTGAAACACACTTAGGAAAATGCCCTGCCCCAAACTGTATCTTCACGGTGACTGAAATTTACTTTATTTCACAGGTCAGAATCTCTCTCTGTAGTCACCTCATGGCAATGGTAGGTGCATTCGTAGCATGGTAATCAAACAGGATTTGAAGGCGGTACTGCTCACTCTAGACCTACCCAAGCCACTTGTGTGACATGGCAGTGGTTTCTCATAATAGTTTAGATTAATATATACTGTGCATACAGTCCTGACTCGATTGCCAGGCCACAGTACCTACCTGAGAGTTGTAGCAACGAAGGTTAAGATGTCATTTACACATTTGGTGAATTAGAAAGGTGGTCAATGCCATTTAGTAACCCTTAGTTATTATTTTAGATAAACTAATTCTAAAAAACAAAACAAAATCCAGGGCAAACGCAATTCAGCTTTACTGAGCCTTGATGACATTTTAAACTTGTGCTGAGTAATTGGTGATGGAGACACCTTGATTTGTACTCTCGAGCCTACAGAATCTAAAACTTCCTTAGACCTTTTATCATTCCTCTAGTCAAAGCCCTGCAAAGGTTTTACACTGCTTTACCAGATGCGCATCTCTGGCTTGCAGACAGTCCATCAGAATTCTGTCCTTCTCATTCTCTGTCTTTATCTCCAGCCACCTCCCCAGCTCACACTCCAGACTTAGCTAGTTGTCATTTTTCAGACCTGTCCCACAAGTTTACATTTCTATGACCAATTTTGCTGGACAAGTCTATACATTTACTTTGATTTCTTGCATTCCTCTGTCTCCGATATTCGAGTCCTTTCCTTCCTCCTCCTTCCATCTTTCCCCACTCCCCCCACTTCCCTTTCTTTCTCTCCTCCCCACTCTCTGATTCCCCATACCCTGCTAAACTCCTTCGCTGCTCCCACAGAACATGGCACACACAGCATCTGTAGCATGATATTGAAACTGTCTGCTTACCAGCCTCCACTATTCTGTGAGCTTCTTAGTAGTTTCTTACCCCAGCTCCCACAATGAGTGCACAGTAGATACTCAGCATGGGTGCAGAACGGATGATCAAACTAAGACCAATGCTCTAATAGAGTATGATTTCATGAAAAGGTGAAGGGGGAGAGGGAGATTGTAATGACTTTGACAAGGATGGCATCCAAATTATCTCCTCTAGGAGATATCTCAGGGTTCTCCTGAAAAAAAAAATGAAACCAAAAAAGGGGAAGAAAGAAGAGAGGGAAGGGGTAGGTAGGAAAAGGGAAAGAGGAGAAAGAGAAATGAAGCTTAGGCTACGAGGACTCGGCTCCCATGAGGAGGGCCTGAGACAATCCGTGATTTGTGCTGGAGGCCCAGCAGAGGTGATGGTGCGGTTTCACTATGAAGTCTAAGCCTGAGACCCAGAACTGAGAGTTCTATTTCAAGTCCAAAGGCTCAATAATGGGATAGATCCCACTCCACCCAAAAGCCCAACTCCTAGCTCAATCAATTCTTGAATATTTTTGTTCTCTTCAGGCTCCCCAAGGATTTCATAATGCATATTAATGCTGGGAGATAATCTGCCTTAGTCCTCAGATTCAAATATCTCTTTATATATCTCTCTCCCTCCCTTTCTCTTTCTCTCTCCCCCACCTCTCTCTCCCGCCCTCCCTCTCCCTTCCTCTCTCTCTCTCTCTCTCCCTCCCTCCTTCCCATCCCCATCTCTCAGAAATACCCTACTGCCACATGGAGAAATAGGGTTTAGCCACATAACCTGGACATCATGTGGCCCGATCAAGTTAACAAATAAAATTTACCATCACACAGTAAAGCCCTGATCGATGGTTATATGTAGAGGACTTCCCAAAAAGAAAAGGTCTGAGGAAAGTCCCTAGAGCAAACGTGTAGGCTGTAATAAGTACTCCTCTTGTGACTTCAGGGAAGAAACATGGGTGAAAATGACACTGGTGATAAAACTGGGAACTGAGAGACCCCACCGAGTCTACTCTCAAGAATAATGCTGCCAGCTACCCATTCCTCTGTGTTCTCACTCATTTATAAGAGACTTCTAATATTCTAAGAGAAAACCAAATTCGAGTGTACAATAAAAAAAGAATGAAAGTGGAGAATGGAAAAGAGCATATAAAGAAGAACAGAAAGGAACGGCACTTGGTTCTATCCGGAAGACTGGAATATATTCACATTATCAGAGTGCAGACCATGTCAGCAGCAGCTGGACTATTTCTACATTTTTTAATGTGGTCGTTGCTTACTGCATGTGATCCTGTGTCTGTACCATGTGGTCAACTTAAGATACAAAGAGTCAGAGATCTCTGGAGGCCCCTGGGATCATTTTAGAAGGGAAATATTCAGTACACGTGTTTTGTGCTGCACCTTAAAAATCACAGGCATTACTAACCAGTCACTGTTAACTCTGGGGTTTGGTATTGAACTTGGCTGCATCACAGACATTTGCCCATTGTGCTCCCTGCCTTAAGTGCCAATTTAGCATTTTCTGCAGTCCTCTTACATAAAATGGAGGCATAGAGGGAATTGCCTAGATGAAGGGTGTGATCCAAAACGGCAGGAGTACACAGCACAGGTGCCCTGGGTGTGCACATGGCAATGAAGCTGAGCACAGTTTGTGTATAGGAAGAAAGGCACAGACAAAACAGTAAAGGAGGCATTTGCCAGTCTCACTTGACCCAACTGAGGGAGGCCATGCAGCAGGGCCGAAAGACTCCTTTTTTTAAAGTTTCTCTTACCTTTGTAATTTTAAAAAAAAAACGTTCTTACAGGTGACATGTACATTATGAAAAGGTTAAAAACACAAACAAGCAGAAAAACACAAATAAACTATTACATTTTCATATGTGTATGAATCATTTATTTGAGATGCTGCTGTCCATACATCCTGATACATTGTTGTTTCTCAAGCAACAGTGTATGACAGCCATCTTTCCATGTCAGTTACCACTCCTACAGTTAATGCTTATAAGCCACACATGATGGAGACACAAAAGTATACACAGTGCATGTCTCTCCATGATTCTCTCCTCCAGTATCTCAAACTAAGTCACAAGTGGCCACTGTCACCAGCTTTTTGTGATTCTTCCCCACTCTTTGTGATCTTTTTAGAAAAATTCAATGAATATATGTAAGTATATATAATGTTCCTTTCAGATAAGTGGTAACAATGCAGAGAGTTTGTGCCCCACTTTTCTCTCTATCATCAGCAAAAATATATCCCTGCCTTGTTCATCCTCGTGGCTACAGTGCCCCGTGGAATGGATACACAATGCTCTATTTATCCAGGCCCTTTCAATGGACACTCGGAATGCTTCCAGTCTTTTATTACTTTAGAATTGCTAGGTATATCTTAAAATATAATATACGCATATTTTGCAAGGAACTTTTAGGGAAAAACTTGATGAAAGAGAATTTTGAGATGTATACATTCTCAAATTCAATATAAATTGCTACTGTGCCCTCTGTGAAAGTGCTCCCAAACTCCACACCTGCCAACTACAGATAAGAATGTTTATTTCTTTATCTGAGGCTGCCCAGCCAGATACTATTTCCCATTGCCTCCCAACCCACACACCTTGCACACAGGTAAGGTCACGTGTCTAGTCCTAGGCAATGGAATGTGGAACAATAAACAGAAAGTAAGTGTGTCACAGAGAGGCCAAGGTGACCCGAAAGGAAACTGAATATCCTCCACCCAAGACAGTGGGAAATGGGAGCCATGTGTGGAAAGCAACCTGCATGCCCAAACTATCACACAGAAGACTATGTGATGCTATGCTATGCTATGCTATGCTATGCTATGCTATGCTATACTATGCTATGCTATGCTATGCTATGCTATGCTACGCTATGCTATGCGGCAGCTCCTACTGACCACTGAGGAGGGATACGTTTCTATTGTACCAAGCCACTGAAATACCAGTACTTGTTGTAAGATCTTGCTGACCTTTTTACCTAAACTTCCAGATCCAGAGTAGTGGGCACACATTTTTAAGGGAATCTTGCTCATGGAATCCAATATCAGTTCTCAATGTTAGTTGAAAATTGTTATGATCTTGGCTCTTAAAAAATATTCATTTCCTGATGACCAAGAACTTCTCTTGAATGGATATTAATTTAGCAAATATGTTTGTAATGTATGTGGTAGTGACCAAAAGAACTTTCCCTTCAACCTCTTTAAATTTTTTGCTAGGTTTTTTTTTTTTCAAGATGGAGTTACTCTGTGTAGCCCTGGCTGTCCTGGAACTTGCTTTGTAGGCAAAGCTAGCCTAGAATTTAAAGATCCACCTGCCCTTGCTTCTCCAGTGCTGGAATTAAAGGTGTGTGCTACCACACCCACCTTTTTTGGGTGGCTGGGGGAGGATCCCTCTCTTAAAGTTGTTATTGCACTAATATTTTCCCCAAAATAAACAGCGTCACATTTCTAATATAGACCATGTTTACAGAAATAACCATGCTTTATATGTATATCTTACTGAATTCTAGATATAGAAATCAAAATAATAGATTGGCGAATTCTTTAGGCATCATTGGTAAATTTTAAATTCTCATGGAAAAATAAAATAAAATGTGCAACAAAGGACAAATTTGTTGTTTTCAAAGCAATGAATAGAAATCATACTGTCCATATCAAAAGTAAAAATAGGAGAGAGGGAGGGGGAGAAGGAGGGAGGAAGGAACAGAAAGAGGGAGGGGGAGGGAAACGGAGAGGGGGAGGGAGGAAAGGCTCTGATTAGGGCTAATGAGATAAGCACACACCTTGATGTATTCTGGAGAAATTTCTAGTCTACAGAGTAAAGGAAAAGCCCGAGTTTCCATAAAGGAAAAATAAGTTGCATGCAAAGAAAAGGAGCAGGCAGTGGCCCAGCAATGAACAGTCTGTGCTAACATCCGAGAGTCTCCAGGAAAGAAACAGTATAAGGCTTGGGGCTATCTGCTGTGGGTGTCATCAGAGTTATGTCATTTACACAAGTGTTGTCTGAGCACGCCTGCACTGGGAGCCTAACTGCATCCAAGAGTCAAGTCTCTGTCCCAGAATTTACATACATGGGTCCTCTTGACACACAGGACCCAAATAAGGCATTCTAATGTAATCTAATGTAAGAAACTGATCTTACTGACTGAAACCCGTTACAAATGTCTCTCCTTTCCTACTCCACCTTTTAGTCTAATTACGCAAGAAATAAAATAGTCAGCTTTTAACCTTGTCAATCATACAAAACTGAACAATACCTTTATTTACTTTAGTTGTTTAATCTGACAACAATTTAGGGAACTTGTGCATGAATTCTTTTGGTTCTCCACAAAGGCTTTCTCGGTGATGGCCTTTTGGAAAGATCCTTTTTCATTCTTACCAACCTGTTCACTCTGTCTGCAGCTTCTGTTGAAGAGATGTTTGACCTCTTGAAGTTTAACACCCACTTAGCACCCGCTAGAAATTCTTTAATATCCCTCTACCTTCTAGCTCAAAATTCCCAACCCATTTGCCCATTTTTCAGACAGAAACTTACTTTCTCAGAACAAAAGGAAGACATAGCTTAAATGTGTATGATCAATGTATCAGGATTGGGGGAGGGAGGGTGCTGAAAAAATATGTCTATGAGTCCATCCATCTCTGGTAGCCTTATTTGGAAAAACATCTTCACAGGTATCATTGAGGAGCAATGGATAAGAGCATCCCCACATACCCTTCAGGATCCTAAATCTAATGAAGTAGAAAGGCAGAAATGGGTTTAAGAGAGACCATAGAGAAAACACAGAACAGAAAGAAAGGCACTACATCACCATAGAGGCAGAGGATGGTGTGAGACCGCCACAAGCCAAGGAAAGCCAACCGGAGCAGGAGCGAGGGCAAGCAGAGATGTGTCCCTGGAGCTTCCAGAGGGCCTGGCCCTTCCACCCACTTACAGGACTTTACTATAGCAACTGCAGGAAACGCGCACAGTGAACGGAGGCAGACATTTTGGTGGGGCCCTGGGTCCGAGTCCTCTTCCTATCCTTTTAACCCTATCTGCTCTGATTTGCTGAGCCCATCCCCCTCTGAGTCTCCAGATGCACCACCTTCTCTCAGAGGCCTCGGTAAGAATGCAGAAACGAAGGTGCTCGAGTACTGTGTCTATGTGAGTATAAACTACAATTTATACTTACTTGAAGTGTTAAATGAGGGTTGGAGCCTGGGCCCTCTACTGAAGCCCATTTACTGCAAATCTTTGCACAAATCAATGCATGCCTGATTTTGGCAATACCATCATCGTATCAATCCCTAATATCAACTTTTATATATAGAAGCAAGCGGTCACTAACGTACAATGACCTCTCTTTGTCTCTGAGATCTAGTCTCTTCCTGCAGACGACCTTACTACAGTCGCCCTGATTCAGTAGGGGTCGCCCAATCAGTTTACTTCTTCCACAGACACGGACAAGTCGATTTGAATAAGTTCCGCATTATCTGTGGACTCGCTCACCAGAGTCCTCATCTCACTCTCGCTGGACTCACTTACTCTACCGAGTGAGTTCCTTGCTGGCCTACGTCTACCTCCAGTTCCTGGGGTTCCCCACCAGCTGACCCTGACCTCCCTCCAGACCTACTTCCTCTTAGTTCCTCTTGCCTGAGAGATCAAGTACTTCCATGGGGTACAGGCACAAGCTGAGCACTCCAGCTCCACAAAAACCCATGTCAGAATGCCACAATCTCCCCTTGGCCATGTCCACATAAAGTACAGTTCACTATTACTGTAGCAATAAGAAATACCACCGCACATATTAAAAAGTATGGAAAGGTTACTCTTCTACAAGCCTCAACTTTCTTGAAGATAAGAATATTTAACATCTAAAAAGAATTAATTGAGGCTGGAGGTGGGGGCATATGCCTTTAATCCTAGCACTCAGATGCACAGGCAAGTGGATCTTCTTTAGTTCGAGGCCAGCTTAGTCTGCATAGTGAATTCCAAAGCATCTAAACCTACATAATACAAACCTATCTCAAATAAATAAATAAACAAACACGCACACACATACATACAAAATGGCATACCAATAAATACCATAGTTTATCATCTTGTACCTTAGCCATTTTTTTCTATACTGGAGACAGTGCAGTATTTAAATTTTCTTGGTTATATCAGAGTGTCAGAAAAATACTGTTCTCTGAAATTTTACCTCTTCAAAAATCTTTAAATGAGCATGAAAACAATTATTTGCAAGTAGGAATTAAAACAATCACAAAATAAATGGGCCAGTGAGATGACTCAATAGGTAACAATACTTGCTTTCAAGCCTGAGTTTTATCCCTAGGACCTACAGGATGGGAGGAGAGAACCAACTCCCACAATTTGTCCTCTGACCTGTACATGTATGCTGTGGCATGAACACCACATAGATGCACATAGAACAAGGAATGCACATAAAAAAGAGAACTGGCCTTTGAAATTTATAAACAATCACAATCTCTATTATCAACAACATAATCCATAACATGAGACATCTTTCAAGTACACTAAATCTTGGGAAATATATTATTTAGTATACTTAGCTTCACTGCCTTTCTATAGGCAGAAATTAAATCACTTCTAATATGAAAATTAAATATCTGGTGGTCAGAATTAACACTAAAGATTTCCAATTAAATTCACACTTCAGAAATCTACAGTCAGCATGCTACATGAATGTGGATGAATGCTACAACATGGCATTACCAGCTCTGTCATTTTTAATTTTTTATATTTATTACATGTATGTGTGTGTGCATGTGTGAACACATGTGTGCCAAGGCACAACTGAGAGGATCAAAGGACAATTTTCCAGAGTATGTTTTCTCTTTCTACTATGTAGTTCCAGAGATTGAGCCTGGGTCATCAGGTCTAACAGAAAGTGCCTTTGTCACCAGAACCACCTTGAAGACCCAGCCCACAACTTTTAATATTCTCTCTCTCTCTCTCTCTCTCTCTCTCTCTCTCTCTCTCTCTCTCTCTCTCTCTCTCTCTCTCTCNTCTCTCTCTCTCTCTCTCTCTCTCTCTCTCTCTCTCTCTCTCTCTCTCACTCACTTCCTCTCTTTCTCTGGAATTAGAAAGACACCTACTGTATCATTTCTTTCTAATAGTAAGTTTAGCAATATTGGTCTAACTCAGGACCATTCCATGACCTTCATAAAAATGGACACTGAACATCTCTCCACTACCTTGACCTCTATGTTTCCCAGTGAGTTTTTATCCTGATAAACGTGTTTCCTGGTGTTTCCCAATAAGGAAACCTGCGCTAAAGATCTGAACTCCAGGGACTTAGGAGTCCTTTCAGCAAACAGACACCTTAGAAATCATCCACTCCAGCACTCACCACAGAGGCCAAGGGTAGAATCTGGCCCCTCGCCACTAGAGGGGGTATTTCACTATCTCCTAATTTGGCCGACCAGAAATTCTGGTCCAACAAGAAACTAAGATCCAAGCCTGGCACTCAGCCCTTCTCTGGTAATGTATGACTCTGTCTTTCCTTCTTCCTCCTCTTCATTCTTCTTCTTCTTCTTCTTCTTCTTCTTCTTCTTCTTCTTCTTCTTCTTCTTCTTCTTCTTCTTCTTCTTCTTCTTCTTCTTCTTCTTCCTCCTCCTCCTCCTCCTCCCCCTTCCCCTCTTCCTCCTCCTTCTTCCTCTTCCTCCCCCTTCCCCTCCTCCTCCTCTTCTTCCTCCTCTTCCTCCTTCTCTTCCTCTTCCTTCTTCCTCTTCCTCCTCCTTCTTCCTCTTCCTCCCCTTCCCCTCTTCCTCCTCCTCTTCCCCCTCCTTCCTCTTCCTCCTCCTTCTTTCTCTTCCTCCTCCCCCTCTTCTTCCTCCTCTTCCTTCCTCCTCCTCCCCCTCTCCCTCTTCCTCCTCCTCTTCCTTCATCCTCCTCCTCCTGGCTTTTGGTGAACAATGATACAAATCTCAATCCCTACTTGCATTATTCCCCACATCATCCTCACAGCCTTTTCCAAACAGACTAATAAGCTACACAAAGCTCATCCTAAAGACCTAACATTAATTCCCTGGAAAATAACCAGAAAACCCAACTAAGTTGTAGCAGATTTTTCTTTACTTTTTAAAAAATTTACCAAGTTCATAGTCTTTCATTTAAGTCATAATATGTACAAAAATAGGGGGGAATAGACAGTAACAAATTTGAAAGAAGAAATACAATGTCTTCTGTGATCTGCTCAAAGTTTCAGTTGGCTAATGGTGAGGCCGAAGTGAAGACCATTTTGGGGGGCTGCGGAGCAGGGTGAGAGGCAGACCAAACACTGACCTTCTTCCTCCTGACCTGAAGGGTCAGATTCTAGACTCTTACGCAAACAGCTAAGTGGCTACTTACTTCTCTAAACTCCTTTTCACTCCCAGAAAACATTCACTGTCCCTATTACAGCATCCAGTCACTAAAGGAGGACAAACGGAAACAAAAGAAAGGAGGGGAAGGAAGAGAGGGAAAACAAGATACTGATCTGGAGTCCAAGTCATCAGGTACCAAGCACAGGGGTCCAAAATCAAAGCCAGCATCAAAATCAGAAGCAAGAATGAATGGCAAATGGGGAGGACCCACCATAAGATACTTAAAGCCAGGGCTGGTAAGATGGCTCAGCAGTTAAGAGCACTGACTGCTTTTTTCAAAGGTCCTGAGTTCAAATCCCAGCAACCACATGGTGGCTCACAACCATCCATAACAAAAATCTGATGCCCTTTTCTGGAGTGTCTGAAGACAGCTACAGTGTACTTACATATAATAAATAAATAAATAAATCTTAAAAAAAAAAAAAAGACACTTACAGCCAAGGCTCTGTGGAGGCGGCACTGCTCTCTTGATTTCCATGAAGAACCGTGGTCTACAACATGGCACTGAGAGAAGACTGAGGCAAGAAATGGCCAGATAGGCTCTGCATCCAAGTTATGAAGTCAGAAGATAGATGGGGGGGAAAACCCTCTGGTAAGAGGAAAGCTATCAGAATAGGATCAAGTCCTCATGGCTTGGACCTGCCTGGGACTCGGGATGCTTTGACTGCAAGTGGCAAGGTCCCAGATCTCCCTGCTTATACAAGGAACTGTGTTATCTCAGAGAACTGCAAGTTCAGAGGAAAGGCACAGTGTGGTCAGCGATTCCACAAGGTCAAGCTCAGGTTTCTGCCGCCCTTGGCTATGACATCTTTGAGGTTCACTCCATCTCCAAGTGGCTTTTCTCAGCAGCCAGCCCAGGATGGCCAGAATAGTTCTAGTCAGGATACTCACATACATCAAAATAAAGAGGAGGAGCCACTGTCTCTCTCCTCATTTAATGTCAAGGAATTGCTTCCTGAAAGCCTTTGGCCACCTCTGTCCTCCACATTGTCCTCCACATCTTATTGGCTGAAATAACTTACTTGATGCTTTGTGGGCAAAAGAAATAGGATTCCCCATGCTGGTCTAGAATAATCATCTGAAGTAGAATGGGTGTTGGAGTACCTATCACTACAGCACAAGCTGAGGAGCTCGTGATGCTGAGTACTCCTGAGGAGCTCATCATGCATGCTGAGTACTCCTGAGGAGCTCA
>NC_034595.1:2630776-2634760 GCF_900095145.1 Mus pahari
GAGGAGCTCACAATGCTGAGTACTCCTGAGGAGCTCATGACACTGAGTACTCCTGAGGATCTCATGACACTGAGTACTCCTGAGGAACTCATCATACATGCTGAGTACTCCTGAGGAACTCACAATGCTGAGTACTCCCAAGGAGCTCATCATGCATGCTGAGTACTCCTGTGACATCATTTTCACTCCACATCGACTCTACAGCTGCACTGTTTCCATGATCATAGCTAAGATGGCTGAGCTTTGAGATTACTATTTGCTCACTTCCCATCATGAACTTATAAGTCAGCTCTAAGACAGAGGAACTCGCTTGATCTATCAACTTGGGGGAAAAAAAAATGTAACAAGGGCTAGAGAGATGGATTCAGATCCCAGCACCCATGTGGCAGCTCACAAGCATTTGTAACTCTAAATACATGGCTGCAATGCCTCTTCCAACTTCTGTGGGCATCTGGGCACATGTGGCACACACACATACACTTAGTGGCATGTAAAAATATGCACACACACATACATACACACACAAATAAAATAAATATTGTTTAAACCACAATAAGCAAGAACAGAAAGCAACTAGCACAGCAACTGCAAAGAGGACAGCTTTCTAGGGCCCCATTTTGAAAATGATCCATTCCACCATTCGTTTGGATCTGGAGGGATATGGTAACCAGTGAGCTTACATGCCATGGACTGGGGCTCAGGTGCAGCACAAAGCATAGACCAGACAACCCTGTTTTAGAGACAATCTCTTCAGTCATTTTCCTCCGTGCCTCAGTAGTGGTACAGACCTGTTGTTCCTGCACTTGAGAGGTTAAAACAGCAGAATCTCAAGCTGAAGACTAGCCTAGAGTTCACGGCAAGTGCCTGTCTCTAAGAGTAGTAACTCTCTCCACTGAGATGGAGTTCATTCACTGTGGCAAACTGCATTCACTGTAAGGCAAACATATTCCTTTGTATCTACTTCTACTATTTAACTTATATAAATAATATGTAGCAAGCATGAACTTCAAAACTATCATCTGAAGGAAGGAAGGAAGGAAGGAAGGAAGGAAGGAAGGAAGGAAGGAAGGAAGGAAGGAAGGAAGGAAGGATTCCACAGGAATTCTCGGCTGGTCCCCTTTGGGAACTGGAGAGAAGGGTTTGGAAGAAAGATTTCATTTACAAACAGTCCTTCTTACAGCAAATGGGAGTGTCCAGGCTGAGAATGGACAAAATGGGGAGAGAATGGCAACCTATAGATTAAGTCTAATTATAATCTATCAAACATGGGCTAGCCCACAGTTATAAAACAAGAGGCAAAAAAGAAACAGAAACCTCATGGGGGAGGAGATGATAAAATAATACTTGAGGGTCAATCAGGGCAAGTAATGACAGTAAGCAGTGTTAGCATACAAACTGCTTCAAATCACAGAGGACAGCATACATTACTCATAAACTTATTTGCAGCTCTCTCTCTCTCTCTCTCTCTCTCTCTCTCTCTCTCTCTCTCTCTCTCTCTCTCTCGTCCTTCTATTCCTTATCTATAATTTTTCTGAGTGTCCTGTACTGTATAAGCATGACCTTTTTAATGACGGAAACTAGAAAACAATCGAGCCAGCATGGTTTTATCTTGCAGCTAGATGTTTTGATTCGTTCCAAATGAGCCTCTGCTGCCTCTTAGTTAAGATCACATTTGTCCAACTCCCTCCGGCTGTTGAATGGCTAAGCTGGCTTGCCTTAACGTTTTTTTGATGCCACGAGCAACGCCATGCTGCTGTAGCTAAAAGTTAAAAGGCTATTTTAAAATAAAGTCTCAAGAATGAGCCAGTAGTGTCCGACCACTCCCACGATGCACTAATAATGCCACTCAAAACCTAATAGTTTAAGATACATTTTGGAGCAAACTGTTGTCGTTTTAACCATCTTTTCCAGTTAATCAATTTGCACAAAGTAAATTTGACCAAAATAACTTCTAAGCCAAACTGATACAGGGCAGAGTGTACCTGTGCCCTCAGAGGGAAGTCTGAAGGCGGAGATAACAAACAGGATCAAAAAGTAAGGCTCAGTCATAAAGAACAGGCAAGGTGGCCTGGGCAGGTCTGGAGGAGAACGATGCCTGGGGCAGTGGTTCAAAGGAAGGAAGTCTTTTTATTAAAGCTTACCGAAAGGAGCCAAGGATAGAGTGGACTTAGCTCTAGTGGCCTGGACGCTCTCTCCTGGGAGGACAAAGCCAGAGTGAAAACCAAAATGCTTCTCGTTCAATGAGAGGTTCATCCACAGCCACAGTTCCAGTGGAGGAAGAAGAGGGCTCCGGGGCTGGCCCGTGCAAAACGGGAACACCAGCACTGCTTTCTTCCATTTTGGTTCCCCTGGGAAGTAGAGGGGGTAAAAGCCCACTCAGTCAGACAAAGCAGAGGTGGCAGGAGAGGGGATTCTACATGAAAAGAAGCAAGCCGGACCTCAGGAGTAGAGGGCTCTGACAGTGCAGCTCGGCTTCTAGAGAGCTGGTTCCCAGTGACCATCGAGAGCCAGGGGCTGCCTTGGGTTTGAAGTCTCATGAATGAACCTTAGTATATGTAGGATTCCCTTGGAGCCAATCTCTGCCCCATGAGAGCTGGCAAGCCTTCTGAGTAGCCTGGATCCACTCAGGCTGTTGGGGCTGTTGAGGAAGGTTGAGACAGCTCGGTGAAAGACAGTGGCACTACTGCAGAGGTGCTCGGTGGGAGGAAAAGCAGGAGTGTATTCATGTTCAGTCACCACGGCAAAGGTGTGAAAACAGGAAGTGGATGAATCAGTCCTGCTTGCAGAAGCAGTGAATGGGAGAGAGTAGACTACTGACAAATGGGGCCACTGGATGGCCACTAGGAAAATACGCCACTACCACGCTGGGCTGCTTCCATACCAAACACTAAGACAATGAATCAAATATTAAAACCTAAAGTAGAAATGACAGAGGGATACAAATCAACATGAAATCTTCCATAAACCTGGGGTGGAGTGGGGTTTTCTAACTGACAAATTCCAGAAGCCCCTGAAGGGAGTGCTGGCAAATAAAACCATGTATTTTACACTCTACACAACCACAAGACCAGGAGCAAAGTTCAAAGGCAAAGGAAAAACTAAGGGAACATGGTGCAATTCAGATTGCACTGGCAGATATTTATGCTGTAACAGAGACTGCACAGCGATGTTTAATCCCCTCCACCTCCCAAAGCACGGCAAAGGGTCTAAAAGATGGTTCACAGAGAGGGAAGAGAAATGGCCATTACGTAAAGGAAAAGGGTCTCACGTACTCAGAAGAGTGACAGAAAGTTAAACCACATGAACAGTTTTCACTTACCAGGCTGAAAAAATCCCAGTGTTAAAAATGTGCCTGTTGCCAAGAATTTCCATTAATTGGCATTAATTGGTATTTGCCTTTATTTCAAGAGAGGTATGAACTTTATAACTTCTGTGGAGGGCAATTTGGCCCTGTTTATCAAGCTACTGCCATATTTACTCCTTGGCCAAGCAACCCACTTCTAGGAATGTTATAAATATATTTGCACAAGGATGAAATCATCCTCGATGTACTTACTGCGGCAACACTTCTAACGACAGACTTGCAGCTTCCCAAATGTCTATCCGCACAGGACCAGCTAGGTAAATGAGGATACACTGCCAGCCGTATGGGGCATTCGCTAAGACGCAGTATTAAGTGGAAGACATCTAGGATTCCCTCCACTAAGGACAGCATGGAAATGCCCTAGTTGTCTAACAAAGAAGCCGACTTCATGTCCGCACCAGCTTTGAGATGTATCTCAATCCTGTAAAGGAGCTGGGTACAACAGTGCCCAGGTGCAACAGCCTTGGAAAGCGGGAGCAGGACTGCCACAACCTGGAGACCAGCCTGGCTCCAGTGTGAGACCCTTTGTCAGGGAGAAAGTCATCTCTGGAAGAGTAGGAGGTGACAGCAAGTGGGGGGGAGGGCAGCAGGTAAGGGGGGAAGGGCAGCAGGTGAGAGGG
>NC_034595.1:2635151-2673640 GCF_900095145.1 Mus pahari
GGGGAGGGCAGCAGGTGAGGGGGGAAGGGCAGCAGGTGAGGGGGGAAGGGCAGCAGGTGAGGGGGGAAGGGCAGCAGGTGAGGAGGGAAGGGTAGCAGGTGAGGAGGGAAGGGCAGCAGGTAAGAGGGGAGGGCAGCAGGTGAGAGGGGAAGGGCAGCAGGTGAGGAGGGGAGGGCAACAGGTGAGAGGGGGAGGGCAGCAGGTGAGAGGGGGAGGGCAGCAGGTGAGAGGGGGAAGGGCAGCAGGTGAGGGGGGAAAGGCAACAGGTAGGAGGGGGGAAGGGTAGCAGGTGAGAGGGGGAGGGCAGCAGGTGAGAAGGGGAAGGGCAGCAGGTGAGGAGGGGAAGGGTAGCAGGTGAGAAGGGGAAGGGCAGCAGGTGAGAGTCAAGAAAAGGGTACCCTCAGTCTGCCAGTGGCACATACATAAGTGACTTGAAGGCCCTGAAGAGAAGTATAAAGGGCCAGCCAGAAAGCACAGTGAGAGGCATGGCTGGAAGTCTACAACTACATGGGAGGAAGTCACCGATGCCAGCATGTATATATCAAGGACAGGGGCAGTGAAGAAAAGAAGGGAGAATGAAATCTTGCAAAGGCATCACAAATGGCTCATCAAAACAAAGAGACAAACCAGAGATGAATTCTTGAGGGTGGGGGGTGGGAGTCTCAAAGTAGTGCAAGGGCTGGAAAGATGGCTCCAGCTGTAAAGTACATGCCATGGAAGCACTAGGACTTGAGTTCAGATCCCCCACACCCACATAGAAAGCCACACTACCGGTAATGGTGCACATCTATAATCCCTGATCTGGGAACCTTGGGTGGAAACACCAGGATTCTCAAAGCTCACTTACCAGCTAAGCTAGTCTGGCCCAGTCTGTCAACTCTGCCACAAAAACAACATACGTAAAGAGGGATAGACCTCTAGCCACCACCCCAGACATGAACCTACACTCTCACAACCACACAGACACATGCATATATTACTTACTTACTTACTTACTTACACACACACACACACACACACACACACACACACACACCTGTGTGAACACACAAAGTAGTGCAACAACTCCTTCAAATGGCTAAATTGGTTCTACACTTGAACACAGGTGTCAGTATGAGTGACCCAGGGACATCCTGAAGTCTCTGTAGGGAAGGCCCAGTGGTGCGCAGGTCATGTAGAACGGACTTTCTCCTCACCTCTTGTGCCTGAACCATGAGTAAAATGACCCCAGAAGGCTCAGCAGGCTGCAGGTGGGTAAGCTTCCTGCAATCCGGGGTTTCATAGATTCATCAGATGCTTTCCAGAGCGCTCACGCCGATAAAGAACCGTGCTGAGGGCTCAGTAAAGTCATCCAAAGAAATAGTCATTCCAAGGAATACAGAGGCCCAAGACCCCGGAACCAAAAGACATGTGAGAAAATTCTGAGACGAGAGTCTCTCAAAAACTGTTTGAAAGAGTAAAAAGTCAATTCCGCAGCTACAAAAAAGTGTTGGTGCTATGGTAAATACATTGCAATTTTTATCCAGTTTTTTTCTATTGTTGCTTTTTAAAATGGTGACTTAACAGGGGGATTTAAAATAATATTTTTTTCAGAAATTAGAAAAAATAAGACAATTTATTCAATTTTACTACACTTAAATAGCAGAAATCTTTAAAATATGGCTTTCTATTCTCCTCACCACAGTTGATAAAACAGGAAAACATAACTGGAATAGGGAACTAATCTAGAACAGATGTCAGGGAAGAATTTTTCCAGTACTGAACTATAAACATGCAGAATAAATACTGGAAAATGTACTATGGTAAAAAAAAAAAAAAAAGTCAGAATCAGTTACTAATTACACGATCTAAGTAGGAAACCAGATACCTAAATATGTGGAACGGGCTCTTTAAAAATAACTATAATGGACAAACGGACTTTACTATCCAAACTTGACTTTGACAACACAGAAACCTGCAATCTGCTAAAATTCAGAACTTTCCAGTGCCTACAAAGCTGGGTTATTCATCCAGAAGATGAATCCAACCACAGAACCAACTCGTTCACAAGTAGAGTCTGCTGTGCTTCTCCTCATCACTATGGCAGCGTTTCTTCCACTTGACATACTCTTGGAACTGCTCAGTGACCTGCCTCTATAGTCCACTCGATGTGCACTTGGATCTTCCCAGTGACCTGCCTCTATAGTCCACTCGATGTGCTCTTGGATCTTCCCAGTGACCTGCCTCTATAGTCCACTCGATGTGCTCTTGGATCTTCCCAGTGACCTGCCTCTATAGTCCACTTTTGGTACTCAGACTCAGCAGGTCAGGCAAAGACTTACATCACATCTCAGCACCATCCTTCTCTAGGAAAAAGCCAGAGGACAGCTCTGGCCCGGCTGCTACTCTTGAGAACCCACTTGTGCCTAGCATGCAGGAAGGATCAGGAAGGAATGAAGAGCAGCAAACAACAGAACCGGCTCCAAGAAAGTTTGCTAATTTGTATGAAGTCAATTTGTGACTCATCCATATTCAGATGAATGTTCAAAGACAAATTCCAAGGCTAAATATAAAATGACTTTTGGACTATCCAGGCTTCTGCTCATTTCTAGCTTGCGGACAGGGACGGGTCTGTGATACTGGCAGTATACTAACTCTCTCAGACCACTGAGACCCCACTCACTTGATGGCTGGAGTTCAGAGTTCATTACCATGCAAGCCAAAGCAATTTAATAAAATACTACTACCGATGTAACAGTACTGCCCAAAGCAAAGGTGTCCCACGGAAGAGTTAATAAGCCTCCTGACCACAGTGGCGACTTAGAGGACTGGGGCAAGACTGGCTGGTGAGTCACAGAGTGTAAGCAGTTCAGAAAAGCATTCAACTTTCCGACCTACGAGATCAGAAAGGGGACTCAACACTGCCATTTACAGATCCTGGCATTTAGGCCCCTAAAAGATTAATGTAGCAAGGCTCAGTGGCTTCACAGTAGCCAAGGCCCATCCCTGCCTCTGGGCCACGCGGCCTCTCACTTTTGGAGAAATGGAAGCAAACCTGTGTGGCAGTACTTTCTTCACAACTGGGATAATGGGCAAGAACTGAGCAGCCAGGCAAAACCAGAAGTGGCTTATTACACATGAGCAGTAAACCTTCCCTCCTAAATGACTGCAGCCTTCCACCTACCAGGGACGAGGGAGAACATGGCTAAGAAATCAAATAATCTTTTAAATGAGATTACAAGCCTGTCCTGGCCATTAGCATTGCAGGTGAATGGGAAGCCATTGATGACACTGTAGAATATTATTAGCCCTTATGCCACAAAACAGTCTTTCCATCTCAGGTTTTTACATTTTACAAAATGTTCTATAAAACCAGAAATCTTTCCTGCGTTGTTATTTCGCTTTTTCTTTGTTAAAGTAAGATTTGTCACTTTGAGTTACATGAGCTTCTAACGAATCATAATCCCCAAATCTTTGCCGGCTTCGTCTCCCCACATAACAGAGTGGCATATGAGTCTATTTCAACGCTTGAAAAGATAAGAAATTCAAGAATGTTCTGCATCTAACTGACTGAACATAGATGTCATAGTTCCCAATTTTCTAAGTATTCAAGTAGTTTCTCCCAGAAAGACAGTAACACTTGCGAGCCTAAAGCATCCACAGTTGAGTGTTGAAAGTGGCTTAAGAGAAAGTACCAAACAGAGAGGGAAAGACTCAGAACAGAGGAAGAGTCAAATCAAAAGTCTGCCAGGAAAGAAAAGAAAAGATCACAGCAAAGCTTCCTACGCAACAAGCCAACCTGCCATTTCCTTGTACCACCACGCAGCTGTCTGCGCTTCTGGCCAGCACCTTGACAAGCTCTGTTCAGTCAGGAATATGAAAAGTTCAGGTAAAGCAAACAGTGCTAGTGATCTCAACTATATCCACCCACGCCAAAAATGCCCTCCCGTTTACCTGTCATACAAATCACTACAGCAGCCATCTGTCTGCATCCAAGTTAGATAGGGTACATTTTATGGCTACTTGTGATCTGTGAACACTTTTGGGTCCCACAGAATTCTCAGGGATGTGAGGCAGGGGTCTGCTGCCTGTGGCTTGGCAGGATTGTAAGCTATGGACAAAAGCAAGTTAGAAAGCAGAATGAGAACATCATGAAAGACTCGGGCACAATCTGGTTCTTCATTAGCTCATTTTAGACGGGAGGTAATATTGCAACAAGTGGAGAAGGAGAAGAAGGCTACCCATGAGGAAGGGAGGGAGGGTGTGAGGGAGAGAGAGAGAGAGAGAGAGAGAGAGAGAGAGAGAGAGAGAGAGAGAGAGAGAGAGTATGAATGTGTTGAAGGCTGTGTGAATACATAGTGAGGATAACAGCTCAGATATGACAGGAAGAGTCTGGAAATAACAGACCTTTGTCTTTGGGGAGACAAAATCCAGCTGCTGAAGCCTTTTTAAGGCCATAGGTGACAGAACAAAAGGTATATTCTAGGAAGACTAATCTGACAAAGATAGAATTGATTTGAAAGAATTGATTTGATAGAATTGATTCTGGGGCCATGTACAACTGAAGGTGTGTGTGTGTGTGTGTGTGTGTGTGTGTGTGTGTGTGTGTGTGTGTGTCAGCTGAAGTCAGTAAATTATATATATACATGTTTGTGTGTGTGCATTCATGTGTTTAGTATAGAACCTCTGCCCTGGTTTTAGAAAATACAGACTTAAAATTCAAAACTTATTTTCATTAGATGACAACTTTTCCTTGTAATTTGTGTGTGTGTGTGTGTGTGTGTGTGTGTGTGTGTGTGTGCAATGCATGTAGGTGTGTATGTGGTGCATGAACATGTGTAGGTGCACATACATGTGGAAATCAGAGATGGCATACAACTCCCTCTGTAGCCTTCCACCTTATTCTCCTGACACAGTGTCTCAAAGAAGCAGAGTTTCAAGCCGGTTTGGCGAGAGAGGCTAGCTAACAATCTCCCAGGATCTATATGTCTCCTGTCTCCCAAAGCTGAGTTGCAGACACAGAGCCATGCATGGCTTTCAACATAGGTGCTGGGGATTCAAACCCTGGTCCTCGTGCTTGCTTACCAAGTGTTCTTACCTACTGAGCCATCTCACCAACTCCTGGACTATATTTCTTTTTCACTTTTCCTTACTTTTAATAGTAACCATTCTTTACACACTAGCAAAATCAAGATGACATGTCATTCTTCTTAGACAGTTGTTTTTAATCCTTCTTTGTTAAAAATAATTGTTTTATATTGAACATACAACATTTCCTCAAATATCTTATTTTATTTTGTGAGAGAAATATATCTTTCTTTCTTACAGGCAGATTAGTGTTACAAATCCACATCAAAATAAAATAAATGAAAATTATCTTACAACCCTATAATAATTACTGTATAGATAGTTTCTAACAGACTGCTGTTGAAAGGGCAGAAATCACTTTCTTAACATTACAAGCTAGAACATACATGAAAGTCCTTTTTTTTTTTTTTTCTCTAGAGAAAGGCCCAAACCTGGGATGTCTTCATTATGCCACCGATTAAGGCACTTATTCTATTTGGTATCTCAAAACTGGAGATATAGCTGTATCCAGTACTGGATTTCACTTAAGAATATTGTAATCAATAAAGTAATATAGATTTCTAAAAATAAAAAATTAAATCATTGCATAGGCCTCACAGAATATTATTTTCTATTTGTAGTAAATCTGAAAGTTTAAAGAAAGTGCAGAAAAGAATAGATATGAACATATACTTTAAGAAGTCTGTGTGGCTCATGGAAGGAGCTGCCTTTGTTAGGGACCTTTGATGGAGCAGATGCCCAGACCTGGCTCTGCTTTCATGACTTTTCTTCTGAGTTTCAAAAACTTGTCAGCTATCAAGTTTGCAGTTATAACCACGGCAAACTCTCCCACAGTGGATCCAGCTCTCCACTCTGAGCAGCCCCAGCTAGGAACAGGAGCCTAGTTCACCCTGACTGAGCATTAAGGAAGTAAGGCAGGTGACCCGAGTGACTCTGAGCACTGAAGGGATGTAAAATAAAGCACAAGAAGAAAGTAATGTGAAACTGGCCAGGATAGGTCCCCAAACGCACACCCACTTAAAGACAAAATCTGCTCCTGCAGAGTCCCGGCTAGCTAAGGGTGAAATTTATTTTTTAAGGTAAACTAGGATAAGTGTATTCCCTCCAGTACTACTACCCAGAAATAAAAAAGCACTGTTTATATAGAGTCCTAAGTGCTAATAGTCGGAGAAGATCCTCCTTCAATCCAGGAGTGTCCATGATACCGGGGGTTTTGTTACCACCACACACATAAGTGGCATTATCATGGATCCGGTAAATTACTTCTGTCTCAACTCAGGACACCACCGGAACCCTTCAATTCACATGAACAAAGTTAGTGACTTTATAATAAACCGAGTGAGCAAGGACCTTTCACATATTAAATTAGAAAATGGAACGTATTCTATAATTCCATGGAAAGATGTCATGTCTCCTAAAAATTATACCTAATTTTAGGGTTCCTGAACTGAGTGATTCCAGTTCTGCATGAGATTTTAAAGTGAAGGAGAATGGGTGGGGTGCAGAACACAGATGAAATTTTTACAGCATGGAAATAAAATTATTTTTAAACCTTCTTAAGGGTGAAGAGTTAGGCAAGAAGTAATACGTGGAAAACTGTCAAGTGCTTCTCTACACACCCACCCACCAGATACCATCGCAGCCGGCTGGGGGAGTCTCCCTCTTCTTGCCTGACAGCTTCACTTTCTTTGAGGTCTGGAACTGGTGATCACACTGGTCCGTCATGGTATTTTCAGTTAACAAAGCAGTTACTCAATAGGGGGAAAAAGGCACAAAGGATCGGGGCAGCTGCTGCTGCACCCATGATGCAAGTGCAGGCTGAGCCCCGGGCCGCCACCGCCGCCTCGACTCCTCCGTGACGTCCGGGATGGGTATCCCCGGCTCTCAGGAAGTGGTGGCCGCAAGCAGCTCCGCCCCCTCGCGAGTCGGGGCCGGCCGGGCAGGCTCGGTGGCGGTACCTGGCCCAGAGGCTTGCAGAGCCCGGGCGAGCAGTTGGAGAGGACCGCGCTCGGCCTTCAGGGCGCGCGCACCCCAGGCAGCGCGCCTCGCTCGCGCCCGCGCCTCCCTTCCAGCTCCCCTACCCTCGGCCCCACGTTGCCGGGCATCAGACAGGGTCGAGCGGAGTACAAGATGGCGACTCTGCAGTCCGCTCTCCGGGCAGAGTCGGGGCGCCCCTTCGTGCGGCGAACGCGCGCGCGCGCCCGACGCCCCACTAAAAATAGCCCGGACCCGTCTATATTTGGTTCGCCGGATCCCGGCGCGGACGCGCGCGTCCCACCCCGCCCCGCCCCACGCCGCGCCGCGCTGAATGGAGACGGGAGGGGGGTGACCGAGGGGAATCTACTCCGCTATCTGCCGCGCGCGCGGCCGCCTGGGCCCGGCCAACCGCCCAATTTAGTAACATCGCCTGCGTCAATCACGCGCCTCGCGTGCGTCAGCGCCGCGCGGCTCCAGGTCCTGCTCCCCCAACCCCCAGCCTTTGAATGGATTCAGTGTAGGAGCGAGCGCCCTCCTTCCTTCTGGGCTAGGATGGGAACGCACCCGCAGCCAGGGGGCTCGGTTCCTCTGGGCTGGGACAACTTTCCGAGCGTCCCTCTCACGGTCTTAAGCACACCAGCCTGCTAAAGTGAAAGTGGAGGCGTAGACAGAGAGACACACTATGCACGTGTTGTTTTGTTTTTCGAGTTTCTGGTCCTAGTTTGAACCTTCTTCGATTTTGAAGCATGTGCTATGACTAGGGGATCCTTTTCCCCCAACTTTACCACCCACACGCTCAATTGTTGGGGCAGATGAAAAGAAAATGCCACTTGAGATTCTAACAGACCACTGGAGACCGCGTCTGTCTGTGTTGTTTCATTCTAACATTTCCTTCGTGAAAAAATCATTTCTGAGAGAGGTTACTTTCACTTAGCAGCAACCTTTGGAACTAAGAGTTCTTAACTCAAACATGTTTTGTTTTTTGTTTTGTTTTGTATTTTGTTTGTTTTGTTTTCAGCAAGAAAGTGACACCCTAAATTTATTTCCAGGAAGAAATCGCTGTCCCTTATATTGTCACCCAGACTACCCCCCCCCCAGGAGACCATAGTTAAGATCCCCTAGAGACAGCCTAATGAATCCTGTTGACTGATTTTGAAATATGTCATTTGAGAGATGGAAGGGGAGGCATCTACAACCCTCAAATGAAAGTAGAGTCCCATGTCTGACCCGGCGCTGGGGAGGAGTAGAGGATCTGTTTAACAGTCAGACTCACTCAGCTGTTAAACACGTGTGGTGTGTTTGTTTTATATATAGTTTCTCGTGCAGCGCGTGCGTGTGGCTGGATGTGCTCTTCTTTGGATTATAAAGTGTCCAGTCAAGAACCCCACACCATAAGTGAAAAGAAATAAAATCTTGTCCCTAGAACTGTCTGCATCCTAGGGCGAAACACCAACAGCATGACAGGAGGAAGAGGCAAATTAGCCTAGGCGCAGAGGACCAGAGGGACGTAAACAGCCTTAGAACCATTGCATGAGGGAAGCACAGCTGCACCTCTGGGAGTCTTCGGGCTGGTGCCAGACTCCTTCAGCAGCGACTGCCAGGTCACTCGGAGAAGCTGGCTGGCGTAGCCTTCCCTTTCGGAAGAGCTGTCCTCTCTCTTACCCCCTGGACCTGGCTAGATGCCTCGGGGCAGCCTCGGAGGCGAGCCAGCAGCACTCCTCCAACTCTGCTCCACCCGGAGCCTGACAGCTGGGCGGTCCCGCCTGACCCGCGGGCGGGCTGCGGCACCCTCTGGTAGACCGGCGCCCTGGCAAGCGGCTCCGGTACAGAGGGATTGGCCGCGCGAAACGGAGAAGCCTCGGGGCTGGGGTCCGCAGCTCCCCGTGGTTTCCATTGTGAGGCCGTGAGAATGGCCGGGAACGCGCACGCGCGCACACACACACACACACACACACACACCCTCGCACACGCGGAACCGGCTGGGCCAGGGGAGGGAGGAGGAGGGTGACGTAGCGTCCCATGGCGTCACATTGACGTCTCGCATTCCAGGCACTCTATGGAGAGGCCGCTAGGGCTCCTGTGGCATAAATGACGTGCCGAGAGAGCGAGCGAACGCGCAGCCGGGAGAGCCGAGTCTCCTGCCTCCCGCCCCCCACCCCTCCAGCGCCTGCTCCTCCTCCGCTCCCCATACACAGACACGCTCACACCCGCTCCTTCACTTGCACACACAGACACACGCGCGCTCACACGCTCCGCACACACACTCCAGTCTCTCCCGCGCGCTCACACCCCTCTCGCCCGGCTCCCTCGCCAGTGTCGCGCCGCGCCGCGCCGCAGCCGGACGCCCCTCCAGGGTTCACTTTGCAACGCTGACAGAGCCCGCAGTGTCCGTGGAGGTGGGAAACGTGGCGACATCCTACCCCCTGGTCGCAACCGGAGACTGGACGCCTGCGGAACCTCTCGGCGGCGCTCTCCCATGAGTTGGGATCGCAGCATCCCCCGCCAGCCGCTCACCGCCTCTGGGAGCCGCTGGATTTGTGCACCGCAGCCCTTCCGGGACAGCAGCTGTGACTCTCCCCCAATCCAGATTTCGGGGTCGCTCTCTAGAAACTCGCTCTAAAGACGGAACCGCCACAGCACCCAAGTATGTACGATATGCCCAGTTAATATGGGGACTTGCTTAAAAGTTGGCGCGCTGGGAAGTGTCGCTCCTGAAATTGACAACTTTTAATGTGGGGTGCCCCCCCTCCCGCCGCTTCCTCTCCCAGGCTTTGCTCGCCCAGCGACTGGTGGGTTCCAATCTGAAACTTTTCCCTTGTAGCTGGCCCTCAGGGACTCTGGAGCTTGTGAGATTCCTCTCCCCACCCAAAGAGGCTAAAAGCCTCTAACAAAGAGGAGGACCTGGATTTGTGCTGTAGCTGCTCCAGCGTCGTAATTCAGGGTATTTCGGCTCTAGTTGTCATGGTAATGATGCTCTCGGCGGCGGCGGCGGCGGCAGAGAGTTGGAGCCCCGGTGATGAACGGCAGTAATTTTCCTGCCTTTTAAGTGGAATTGGAAATAGGGAGTCTGGTGGGTCCGAGTTAATGTGTCTAATGGTGAAACGGAGCTGGTTGTCTGGGAGAAAGCTTAGGAGGGCCAGTGCCTGGGCAGCAGCGGCCGGAGTTTGCAGAGGCTCTGGAGGAGCTCAGCGAAGAGGGTGTAATTGTAGGAATGCGGCTTATTGTATTGAAATGAGCCCCGGGCTCCACTAGGCACGTCTGCCTGGCGTCGCCGACTTGCTGGTTTACACTTTTCCCCACGGAGGTAATAGGGTGTAATTGCCGACTCTCGCGCCCCGACACGCGTGGGGACGGCGTCCCTCTTCTCCAGGCCTTGGCTGGTGTGGGAAAGGCTTATGTTACTTTTCAATGAGCTTTCGGAGAAGTTGCTCCGAGTGTTTTCTTCTTAGTAAGAAGGAAAGGGCTCGATGGTGAAAAGGGGAGCCGAGCAGCAGAGCGCAACCGGCGGACACTGCCTTTCAAAGGCACCTCTCGAACCTGTTGGAGGCTTCCGGTAGTCATGCGGGAGCTCATGATCATTGGTCCCTTGATTTCCAAGAACGTTCTTGGAGGTGGCCTTTTGTTTATGTGCCCGGATTCTCCCGAGGGAAGAGCCGCGGGGACTGTGGTCAATAGTGCTCTGGAGCTGCTTATCCTAGGACCTGGGAGGGCTGGGAGAGAGGTTACAGGGTTCGGTTCAGCCATTCCTCCGCTATTTCAATTCTGGAGCTCCTTTTCCAACAATCGGGAAATGTTTCTTATAGAACCAAGTTGGAGAAAGAAAAGCTGCCCAACGCGCATACTGAACACAATGAATGAAATTACTTTATTGGAGTTGTTTTAACCCAGCAAGATACACATAATGCGAACACCAAAGACTGCCAGGAGGAAGAACACCACTCCCTCCCTCCACAGGCACCCCCACCCCCAAATCCCCTACCCAGCACTCGCTCACAGAAATTCTCCCCCAGGGTTTGTCTCAGCTCCCTCCGTCTTTCTGAGAATCTCTGTCTTTCCCTTTCTGCCGGTCTCTCCTCCACCTCTCTTGCCCCCGCCCAACCTCCGCCCCCGCTCCCCGATTGGAAACTCCGCGGAGGAGCCCGGGTCACAATGGTGTGTTTCACGGTTTCCTCCACACACTTCACCACGGGGAGAGGAACACGGGGGTGTTCCCTTCGTCTGCCCCGGAGAAAGAAAGGGGCTTTGACAGAGGTAGTTATTTCTTCCTAATTTACAACCCCGAGGCTCTGTGCTCCCGGCCCCAGTGGCCACGAGCCGGAGCGCCAGAACGTGTTTCCAGGAGCAGAGGCTTTACCTAGGTAACCGGCCGATGGGGGGTGGGGGGAGATGGGGTGCTGGGCTGGGCTGTACGATAGGCAGTGTGCCGGCCTCTAAGAGGAACCCCTTCCCTGGAGAGGCGCGACCCCCGCCCAACCGAGTTCAGAGGCCGCCCCTTAGAGAAAGACTACTCTTGAAAGGCTCCCAGAGAGAGTGGCCATAGGAAACCCAGTAGAATAGGGGGTGGGGTTGCTGGAGGACCCCCCCTTTGAAGATGTGAGAAAGGGAGGATGAGAAGCACATGCTACAGCTGTGGAAAGATCCACTCGTGCCAACGCTTCAGCGAGCGCAAGGTTTCCGTCGGGGTACCTCGGGCTGGGGATGGCAAGGGAATCCCCCATTTTCTGGCCATCGAGAATTTCCTAGACCTGGGGAACCCGAGTCTCTTCCTCTCTGGGCGCGGGGAGTGGCAGGAGATGAAACTTACCCCACCCTTGGCTCCAGCGTTCGCCAGAGATCTTTTGGTTAGTTTGGGGGTTGGGTTCCCCTCCAAGGAGGAGGGGGCACGTTCCTAACCTTTGAGGTGTGTCCACCCCGAACAAAGGGGGGCGCTATAAGTCGGAGTTAGGGGCAGCTGGAGCCCTCCTCCCTGTCAGTCAAGCTGCGCTTCCAGCTACAAAGTTTCACTAGGCTGTGCACCGGGACTTTCGCCCGGGAGCCGCTCTGGGCGCCCTCCGGAATGTACCCCCTCTGAGCCACCGGGTGGCCCTGAGCCTTGAAACCGCCCACCCTCGGGGACACCGCCCGCTGAGTGAAGGGGACCTCCCTCGGTCCGTCGCAGCGACAGCCAAAGCTGTCTGCCGGAGCGCACGGCTCCCAGCACAGGCCTTTCCTCTGTGCCCTTTTGTTTGCTTGACCCCTGGCCCTCGAAACTCGCGACTAATAGAAGGGAAGCTCCATTAGCATTTAGAATGAAAAGCGCAGACTTTCTTAATTCCTCCGGGCATTCATGCTTTCGTTCCGGACCTTGTGCATTTCCTACGCGGCGTGTAAAATTTGTGTTTGAGGAGTGGAGGCCGTCGGAGTTGAAGAATGGCTATTTTCTTCAGTATACTCCCTGACGCCACCACCACCACCACCCCAATTCGGACTTCTATTTGTTCCTCAAGTGTCCCCCTTACTTCGGTCTTCCTGACTTCGCAAGCTGGGAACCAACAGTGGGTGTAGAATAGATCAATTTCTTGGCGACGACCATGGAGGGGGGGGGGTGTAGCATCAGATCGTGTACCACAAAAGAAAGAGCTGTGACCTTACTGGGTGCCAGCAACCTTCCCTTAGCTTCCTACGACGATGTGCTGCTTCTTGCCCAGTGGCTCCGTGAGCCCTAAGCACTTTCACTTAACCTTATGACAGTTCTTTGTAATTATCTAGTGTTTCTACAGGTCCCCGACCCCCCACCCCATTCACCCAGCCCTGGGAAAGAGGACCCAGCTTACTCTTACCACAATCTCTGTCCCCTCTCTCGGTGCCTGCAGAGCCCACTGCGGGAGAGCGCAGCCCGACAAGCCCGGGCGCTGAGCCTGGACCCTCAGCAGAGCGGGCCAGCACAGCGGCGGCTGCTTCGCCTATCCCTATCCCGACGTCCCCGCCTCCTACACTCTCAGCCTCCGCTGGAGAGACCCCCAGCCCCACCATTCAGCGCGCAAGATACCCTCCAGGTAGGTCTGAAGCCATTATTCCTCCTGAGCAAGGGAAATGGGTGGAGAAACAAACAACCAGCGGGCAGTCCAGTCAACCTGCCCAGTACCAACATGTAGGGCTCCTGGCCCTACATTTCACAGCACAGGTGGCTTCTTGGCACGAAGCTCCGCTGTATACCACACCCTGTTGCTACTACCAAGCAGAGCAGAGAGATTATACGAAGCATTTCTCAAAAGTATGTTTTCTAAGAAAGTATTCCAAGCGATCAGGATATGTTATGGTTTAATGGTTTTGTTTTTGTCCTTTCATACCCAATATATTCATTTAAGGGATCACATGGGGAGATAGGGAACATTTTTACTGATCTAAAACCCAAAGGATTTATGAGGCTGGAGTTTGGGTGATTGAGGCTCAGAGGCAAGGGAAACCCATGTGAGCTGCAAACAGAAGTAAGTGTAAAGGCCTCAGATTTGGTTTGCAAGACCTCTTTACAAATTTGGTAAAATTTGTAAATTTTAGAAGAAGAGGCAGGCCTGGGTAGGCACCAGAGAAACAGGTAGAGTCACTCTCCTGCTGGAGACTTCAGAAAGACAAAGGGCAATAGGGAGAGGACAGAATGGCAGATGATTCAGAAGGATTCTTAGAGATGCAAGGGAGAGGGAAAATGAAAAGGCCAGGCTGTGTGTCCCTTCTTTTAAACAGCTTCCATTTCATCCTAAGAACTAGACACCAAGCTCAGTAATCCTTTAGCTCCAAGCTAGCCCAGGAGGTCTCACTGGAGAAGGCAGGCATGGACTGGCCACTCCTCAACGCTGCTTCTTCCAACAGGCCCTCAGCACCTTTTTTCACGTCAAGATCTCATCCCATACACGCATGACTCAATCAGCTTTGGAAATGTGGGTAAGAGAAAGATGCCAAGGGAAATGTGAAGCACCCACTTTTCTGCTAGTCACACCTTCACACCACACCCTCCAAGAAGAAGTGAAGCACCTGGGTTTGACTCGGAAAAACCAACCACCAGAAACTCCCCGTGTTACCAATTTGACTTAGCCAGAAAAAAGGAAAATTATTAGAAAAGTCATCCACAAGAGCCAGTGACTCTCAGGGCCTTCTCACCTACTTCAACTTCTGTGGTTATAGCAAGCACCCCTATGCCAGCTGCTTTGGGGGTCCAGCCTAGGCAAACTGGCAGAGAGACTTCATCTGTTTTGAAATTGCTCTCTTCTCTTCTCCCCACCCCCTTCCTGAGAAAACACCTAGACTAATGTGCCTGTTAGAAGAGCGGTTAGCTGTTGTTATAAAACAGCTCTCATCTTACTGGGTCAGAGTATCCTATTAGTCAGAACTGGGAAGTTTATATACATCTATGCATCCGCACACACAGTATATAGGAGAGAGCAGGTTTGGTGGGTGTGCTGTTACAGCTGATCTTTTTCTTTGCAGATGGCATCGACTCCCCCAGTCCATTTCCTGGGCCTACGTGCCCACCTCACCACTTAAGCTGGCTGAAGTCATCAGTAGGGGTCCAGTTTGGGCAGGCTGCTAATCCTGTTTGGAGGAGTGGGTGGGGAGCAGCAACCACAACTTGTGTGGGCAGCCTTAGCTGGCACTCATCAAATGTTAGCATGTCACTGCCTCCCTTGTACCACACAGGACATCTTTTTTTTCCCCCTCACTAACTCACAGGTTTACCAATCAACGTGTGTATGTCTTGGGGCATCAATGGCCTCCTCTCCAAATTAATTAACAAGACATTTCCTTCTTTTCCCTGTGGCTAGGGAGACCACTCCAATAGTTTTTTGGGGGGTCTTTGTTGTTGTTGCTTGGGACTTAAACTAATTTTTAAAAATGACCTGGGCTTCTGAGGGAAAGCATCTATATCCAGATTTGATGAACAGAGCAAGGGAGGGAAGATGGGTGTAGCCATCCCCAGGGAGTCCATTTTTATCTCCCCTGAGGCCAGCTAGTCAAGGACTCAGCTGTCTTCCCAGCAAGGAAGAAAGTAAACTAGGGGCATTCAGTCTTTGCCAGCAGGTGGGCGAGGATGCCACTTTATTTCCTGATTCAAGAGCAGTGGATCCAGCTGCAGATGGGGTGTCAACTGGCTTCTGGGCCCTTTTCTCTGTCCCTGCAGATATGCCCTGCGTGCAAGCCCAATATAGCCCTTCGCCTCCGGGGTCCACTTACACCACGCAAACTTATGGCTCGGAATACACCACAGAAATCATGAACCCCGACTACACCAAGCTGACCATGGACCTTGGTAGCACGGGGATCATGGCCACCGCCACGACATCCCTGCCCAGCTTCAGTACCTTCATGGAGGGCTACCCCAGCAGCTGCGAACTCAAGCCCTCCTGCCTGTACCAAATGCCGCCTTCTGGGCCTCGGCCTTTGATCAAGATGGAAGAGGGTCGCGAGCATGGCTACCACCACCACCATCACCATCACCACCAGCAGCAGCAGCCGTCCATTCCTCCTCCCTCCGGTCCTGAAGACGAGGTACTGCCCAGCACCTCCATGTACTTCAAGCAGTCTCCACCGTCTACGCCGACCACTCCAGGCTTCCCCCCGCAGGCGGGGGCGCTGTGGGACGACGAGCTGCCCTCTGCGCCTGGCTGCATCGCTCCGGGACCGCTGCTGGACCCGCAGATGAAGGCGGTGCCCCCCATGGCCGCTGCTGCGCGCTTCCCAATCTTCTTCAAGCCCTCACCGCCACACCCTCCCGCGCCCAGCCCAGCCGGCGGCCACCACCTCGGCTATGACCCCACGGCCGCAGCTGCGCTCAGTCTGCCCCTGGGAGCCGCGGCCGCCGCGGGCAGCCAAGCTGCTGCGCTCGAGGGCCACCCGTACGGGCTCCCGCTGGCCAAGAGGACGGCCACGCTGACCTTCCCTCCGCTGGGCCTCACAGCCTCCCCTACGGCGTCCAGCCTGCTGGGAGAGAGCCCCAGCCTCCCATCGCCACCCAATAGGAGCTCATCATCTGGCGAAGGCACGTGTGCTGTGTGCGGCGATAACGCTGCCTGCCAGCACTATGGAGTCCGCACCTGCGAGGGCTGCAAGGGCTTCTTCAAGGTGAGAGAGAGCATGCCTCCTCCAGGTACTTGCTCCACTCTGCAGTCAGACCCCTTGCTGAGGCATCTAAGCGGGTGTGAGCTTGGAGTCCTTGCCCAGACCCATCTTTCCCGGGGGTTTCTTTTTAAACTGGAAGTTCCCGCATAAGCTGTCCATGCACTTGAAGGGCCTGCATCAACCTCCTGACCTGACATCGCCTTCTTAGGTTTTTGTTGTTGTTGTTGTTGTTGTTTTCTGAACAGAGGTTTCTGCAGATTCTCAAAAGGATCTAAACTTCCACACCGCCCAAACATCATCCTGCCTTCTCTGCCCACCCAGAGTGTGAGAAAATAGCACCTGCAGGCCTGGCAGGCCTGGGTATTTGTGTCTTGGTCTTCACAGGAAGAGCTGCGAGACTTAAGATTGAATTTTGGTCATTCACTGGCTGTTCTTGATTCAGTGTGCTTTGAAACTAGATCTTAATTGTCGTTGTTTCTTAGAGGAGAAAATGGAGGTTCAGGGAGGTCATCCAATTGCCACAGAACTCACACTCAGAGAGTGAGGTGGAGACAGGAGGTCACCTAATAATCCGTGTGCTCCCAAGATGCTCTGCAGTGGCAGAACAGAGGGGGAAGGTAGCTAGCTAGAGGCAGCTTGGGACAGCTTAGTCCATGGAAGGGTGGAAGGTAGAACTCAGGCCTTGCCAATCCACCCTGTCCTCTAGGAACGCTTACGTCCCTGCATCTGTGCACACACATTGCCCACAACGATCATTCTCTCATAGATACAGTGGAGAATTTTTCAGTGAGAGAATCATTGGCCTCCCCCATATTAGCAAAGGAACTGAACCCTGGAGAAGTATTCTGTGGTCAGGCTTGTGGAGCGATGTGGCTTGCATATGGGATAATGGACAGCTGGCTTCTCTCGACTCTGGAGTTCAATAGTCTTCCCCCCCCCATATGTGGGGGGTGCAGCGGGAAGGGGGGTTCAGCCTTCTTACTCTTTTGCTGTTCTTTCCGTTGTCACTGAGTCTCAGATGGTTCCAGACATTTCTGTGTCATTCTCTTTACACCCTAACTTACTGATACTTCAGGCACAAACAGACTCACATGAATAACATAGGCGAAGCAGGATGCTGATTGGGTGACAAGGATTTGGGAAGCAGAAAGAATGTTTATTTATGAGCCAGAATCAGGGCTGGAAGATTCAAATAGGAATCCTAACTTGTCACCTATCAATGTATAATATCGGACATAGGCCTTTTTGCTAGATCTTAGCTCCCCAACCAGCAGATAAAACACAAAGAAAGGCCATACTAAATAAGATATCAACATACAAGAGCGCTTCCTAGTCTTTAAGTCACAAAACAATAGGTATCAGATGAAGACTCGGAATTTATGGCCGTGCACACATTTGTGGTTAGCTGGCTTCTAACAAACCGACAGGCATCCCGTTGTCACATGACAGTGGCTATCACATCATTCAGTGCATTCTCCAGGTAAATGGAAGGATGTGTGGGTAAAGATGTTGCCATGCGCAAGGCCCCACAGGTACACGAGTTTGTGGTGCTTTAAGGGCACACCTTCCTTTTAATAAGCCATTTAGGTTACCTTTGTGTTTCCCGGCAGTGTTAGGGGCTGAATTCAGGCCTTTGTGCTTGCTGGACAGGTGCTTAACCTCTGAGCTGGTCTCCAAGCCTGGGTTAGCCTCCCCCTTTTCTTCCTTTCTCCCCCTCCCCCTGCTACTGGGGGTTTCCCACATAACTACATTCCTTTAGCGAGTTTGGGTTTTATAACATTTCATTGGAAGTGCTGAAGGGTGATAAACAGTCAGCATCGAGAAAAGAAAGACACTCCAGGAAGAGATGAATGAAGCCTCCACAGCAGAACCATCCCCAAACACTGAGAACTTAGCACCCCGAGTGTGACATCTCCCCAACACTTCCCTGTTCTTCAGCATTCCCTTGAAAGCAGATCTATATTTGGAAGGGTGGGGCAGGCCAGGGTAGGACCACCCCACAGATCTGTTAATTAAAGGAACTAGAACTGGATTTACCCAGTGGCTTTCTACCATTAAATTGAATTCTTTAAAAATGTGTCATGAAGTGCGGTTAATGATGGGAATTCGGAGATTGAACTGTAACGATCTCTCTGTTCTTATACTGTGCAGACACACACAAGTGTGGAGACTGGCTTCGGGCTATTGGGGAAATGTATACCTGCAGCAGGATGCCACAGGCGCTCACATCCATCGGCACAGTGCCTTGGGGATAAAGGAAGGAAAGGATGCTAGGAAGCATGGGCATGTTCTGTGAAAGAGAGCTTCATTCAAAGGCTGCTATCAGTGCAGACTGCTGAGAATGGAGGTGCTGAAAACTCAGCCCTGTGCAGCTGTGCCTTAGACTTGACATAGGTTGGCCTTGTCACATGTATAACCATTCATTCCCTTAGGTGTAATGAACACATGACAGGGTAAAACTGAATCCCCGGGAAATAAGAAGAGTAGAAAATAAAAGCCAAAAGTAAAACTAAAATTTTTGAACCCAAAGCACATCACTAAGCATAGCTTACCTAAACTTCTTTTAAAATTTCTTCCCAAATATATTCCAGTGTTCTGCTCTGGGAGGAGTCGTGTAGATTCTGGTCCTTTTGGAACACTTCATCCTAAGTGAAAAAATATAACCATTTTCACAAAGGTTTTTATGGCTTTTTAAGCATCATTTTACATGTAGAGCAGAGGAGATGTTTAATTATTGCCCCATGTGTTATTTCAAAATTCTAAGTGATTCAGAAATACGTGATATTATTTTTATCTCCAGCATCAAATTTTATGGTGTGCCTTTAATAATGTGGTTCTTTTTGGTGTCTGAAATAATAGTCATTTATGAAATCCTGAGGTGTATATATGACTTTTCTATTTCTTTCCTTCTCTTATTCTTACTTGGCTTTGGGTTTTCGTTCCTGGATATGACAGTGATTTTTCTACCCAATTTTAAGAACGTGCTTTTCAGAGTTAGAAATGGACAGTTTATTATATGCATCCTTTAAAGATAAAACCAAGTAAGTAGTACCATCACATGGATCTAGTTGTTAAAGCGTGATTCCTTACATGGTTTAGAAGGAAAACATTATTCCCTATATATTTTAACAAGACAAACTCAGATTTTATTCTGTATGGCTTCACCTCTATTGAGTAACAAAACCAGTTATTGAGATATCTGGCATATAATAGTGATACCATACATAGTACAGCCCAGATAATTCTGATTTTATTTTAATAAGGTCAGTGATAATCAGGGGAGTAGAACAAGTAGAAAATTGTTCCCAAGGGGATATTAAAGTGGAGATAATCTAATCCTCCAAGGTACGATATGTTGACCTGGTAATTTCAGATATGATTTTATCATTCAGAGTTGGGTGCCTCCTGAGACTCGCTTCAGAACAACCCAAGATGGTTTTCACTGTCAGCCAGGAACACTAATAAAATTGTTTTTCCTGCAGGCTAGCGTGTTAGGAAATTAAATTTATCTAATTATACAAATTGCACTGTCGCTTTTCACGTTGTAATTAAAATACATCTTGTCAGGTCTTGCCTTTTTCCAGAAACTATTAGTTGACTATCTCTGTGTTATATTTTCTCAGAGAACGGTGCAGAAAAATGCAAAATATGTTTGCCTGGCAAATAAAAACTGCCCAGTAGACAAGAGACGCCGAAATCGATGTCAGTACTGCAGATTTCAGAAGTGTCTCAGTGTCGGGATGGTTAAGGAAGGTAAGAGCGCGCATTTTTCATCCAGTTTGCTAATGCTTGCCCTCAGACCTTGAAACCTGCTAATATTTACATTGAGGCAGCACAATTTTCCTAGTGTTCCTTTCTTTCAATCATTTTCTTTTTGAATGATATTTATATGTACACTAAAGTCACACTGAGGACTGCTTATTCTAATTTCTCAAAAATCAATTTTATAAAAAGCCGTTGTTCTATTTGAGGAGATTTTTCAGAGCCAATGTTAGTATGGGATAGCTTTTCTTTTTCCTGACTATGTCGACTCTCAGTCCATCACTGTTGAGCGCTATTCCAAACTTAACACTGCTCTGAAATGGGGGGGGGGGGGGAGTCCTCATCCATCATTGCCAGACTCTAATGTGTTCGGATTCCTCTTCATGATTTATGCCTATTCCAAGTGTGATCTTTAAACAGTTGGTTTTTCCCCCCTCTCTGTGTCTCATCAGTTGTGCGTACAGACAGTCTGAAAGGGAGGAGAGGTCGTCTGCCTTCCAAACCAAAGAGCCCACTACAACAGGAGCCCTCGCAGCCCTCCCCGCCATCTCCTCCGATCTGTATGATGAATGCCCTTGTCCGAGCTTTAACAGACGCAACACCCAGAGATCTTGATTATTCCAGAGTAAGTTCTATGAATGCTTTTGAACCATTATGATTTTCCATTCATGATAATGGTAGCAAGAGTTGGTTAAATGACTGTGCCTGGCACTGTGCTAGGCTAGTCAGCTTTCTACTGTTCCTATAGCTCTCATTTTATTTAGCAATAAGTACATTCACTATACCAAAATAGCTTTTGCCTTATTGAATCTCTAAATGGCTTAATAAGTGACCCTGACAGGGCTACACCTGTCACGCTCGTGCTTGCAAGATTCCCAGTGGTGCCAATGAAAAGACACACAGGTGAACTGCAATTCGTAGGGTTTCTCTTCTCTTCTCTTCTCTTCTCTTCTCTTCTCTTCTCTTCTCTTCTCTTCTCTTCTCTTCTCTTCTCTTCTTTGATGCTTTAGAAATTGGGACTATTGTATTTCTCACATTGTGATTAGACTCTCTCGGTGAGTTCCAAGTTATCCGTAAGTAGTCTAGCCAGTTGCATCCTCACTGATTAACTTGCTGCTTATTTGGGGGGTGGAGGTGGCGTTAGACCCTGCGGAGGAGCAAGCCCTGGCCTTGGCACCAGAGGCATCAGGAGGACTGGGATGGAGTACTGCTGTTTCTGTTTGTCACCTGCCTGTGTCACCTGGCTCTTGTTCTTGGCTCTCTCCTCCTCGCAGTGGAAATGATTACCATATTTAACACCAGAGGAGGGTTTTGAGCATCAGTCACACAAGGATGACAAAACTATTTTTTGAAAAACATAAATGATTACCAGTGTTGTTATTTCAGTCAACCAAAACATATCAACATTTTAATTTCACATAGGACATCATTTAAAATAATAATAATAATCACCAGTATGAAGTCTGTTAATTTCCTTAAATCTGAATGACACTGGGAAGGGCAATCAAAGGTTTTTTGAGAAAAGTTACAAACATTATGATAAGGCCATTTTTTAATAGGATTTTGAATAGCAGAGTTCTAGTAAAATAGTCTTATTGCAGATGGAAGAGGAGAAAAAGATGATCCTAGTTACTGAATAATTCTTCCTGTTAAACACTGTGCCACACACTGTCTCACCGCACGCTTGAACCAGCTATGAGCTCTAAGGGGTATGCATTGTGTCCACTTGAAAACAAGCATGCTTGGAAACACAATTGAAGAGAGGCTGTGTGGGGGTCTCCCACGGGCTGATCTGATTTCCTTCCCCATGGCTCATTCGCCTTTCCAGCATCTGGGTGAATGCCTGACAAAGACCAGGAGTTTACCTTTGCTATGCTGCCTCCTTTTGGGTTGCAGTGTTGACAGAAATGCTGGGTGTACCTGCAGAGATCCTCTTGCCCCCCCCTTCCTTCCTAGGCCCTCCCTACGCCTGATCACAAGTCTCCCTGTAAGTAGCGTGGTAGATCCTTAGCACCAAACGTTGAGGACTCTTACTCCGACTGTAAGCAGCATCTCTTGACGAAAGTCAAGTCTCCAATCGTACAACGGAGTGGTGCACTGACTAAGGGCTCAGGCTTTGAAAGCAGGCAAGTCTAGATGAAAATCCCAATGCCAGCATTTACTAGCTGGGTGACCTTGAGAAACTGATGTGTCTAATGCCTCAATTTCTTCATCTTTGTTATTTGATAATATTGTCAGCTTCCTGGGATTATTTGTGAAGATTAAATAAGATGGCATTTGTCAAAACTTTAGCATGGGGCCAGGTATATCATTACCTCGATCAATCTTTTCACTCTGGACATTAATCAAATGTGCTACCAAGTATAGGCACTGCGCAGTCAGGTACCAGGTACTGCAACACCATTAATACAGGTATTATTGTCCATATGACCCAATAAGAAAATCAAAACAGAGATAGGTGAAGGAATTGAGTAGCCCAAGGTCAGGCATAAAACAACTGTCAGAGGTCAGATTAGGAGTCATGCTTCACTGACTCTGGTTGCAGTGAGGTGGGAGCCATAAATGTTTTGGGCATGAAGATTCTCCTCCCCACAGCATCCCACCTCTTCCTCTGCAATCCATCTGCAGTAATGAAGCTTATAGTAACTGTCTTGGCTAAGATTATAGCACACAATCTGTCATCATCTCAGAACATTTGGCATTACTTCTGATGGTCAGTTGAGCAAACTTGCCCCCTCCCCACGATATTGTATCACCAAACTATCTAATTATCAGTGTCTATGGCCTCGTTTTCATGCAGTGGCAATGTCTCCCTAGTACGTTGAGCTGTCTCAGCTGGGAAATGTCTCTACATTGAAAAAAATCAATCCAGTGTGTTTGCTTGTCTCTGCACCATTCAGTCTGTTAGTCTGGAGTCATCACCCTCATCAACAAACATTTATCCAATTTAATTGTTAGCTTTGCCCCAAATAGCAGATTGGCCATGCCAAAGCCTGGGTCACGCCGATGCTACCTTTGAGGCCTAGCTCAATTTTGCAAAGCATACTTATTTTAATTGCATTGTTTGGGGAATCAGGTTGAACTTCATCGCTTGGGTTCTCCTGCATTTAGATAGCTCTACAAAAATTATCAAAAATTGGACCAAAATCAACTAAATTAAAAAAGACTTTTTTAAAAAACACAGTGAGCTTTCATCAAAAAAAAAAAAAAAACTTGGAAGAAGACACAGGAGCATGCTGATCACATTTGCAGCTGACAGAAAGCTGGGAGGGATCGCTAATATGATGGATGTCAGTATCAACATTCAGAGTGAGCTCGACAGGTTGGAACAGGAAGGGCTGAAACCATCGTGGAGAAAGTTAGCAAAAATAAATGTGAAGCTCAACATTTAGATTTTTTTTTTTAAAGGGGAGAGCCTTGGCTTGTCAGTGGTTCATTCAGGAGTTTATTCCACAGACAGTCAGTATGTTCCAACAAAGTGTGTGTATGTGGAAGGGGGAGGTGCTAAATCACCTGCTGTGGTAGTGAAAGTACGTGACCAGAATCCAATTCCATATGGTCCCGTGGACTCTGTCCTTTCAGATCTCACGTCAAAGATTGAGTCCAATCCAAGACCAGATTTAAGGGGAATGTAGATACACTCTCTGGAAACTTGTGAGGAGGGTGGAGGAGGGCAGGGAAGAAGAAACTTAGGAAGGGGGTTTGTAGAAATTAGGTCACTCTATTTTCTCTGTATCAAAAAGAAAAGGAATACTTCAGTTTCCCCGGGCAAATCCAGAGAAGGAAGGGAGCAGGGAGGGGAGGATGCTTTCTAACCTGCTTTTAAGGACAAGTTCTGTGGTCCACAGCTACTGCCCTCAGAGTGAGGTCAACAAAGCAAGGATCAGTCAAGGACCGCCCATGACAGGGTTCTCCACAGAGGGGAAAGGTTGTCTGCATGACATTAAATCCCTTCCAAATCTTAATGAAGAGTTTAGGATGCTGAGGTTGACTTTTTGGTTCCTTAATGTAAGTCCTTAAATGCAGAAATATGCAAGAATGAGTATATAAACACACACACACACACATGACTTTTGACTTTGTTACCTATCAAAATATTAGAATAGCTGCTGAAGAGATGTCTAAGTTAGTAAAGTGCAGGCCACATCAGCGTGAGGACCTGACTTCAAATCCCCAACATCCATATAAAAACCCAGGCAGAGCAGCAAACTCTTGAAATTCCAGAGCTGGTGAGGTAGCAGGATCCCAGGATCCCTTGGGGTTTGTTCTAGCCAGCAGTGAGCGCCAGGTTCAGTGTTACGACCCTTTCTTAAAAGTAAAGGAAGAGGAGTTGGGGGCAAATATGATCAAAATATCTTGTATGCGTGTGGTGGCTTGAATAAGAATACCCTGATAGGCTCATATCGTTTGAATGTTTAGTCACCAGGGAGTGGCACTGTTTGAGAAGGCTAGAAGGTGTGGCCTTGTTCGTGTAACAAGCGGGCCTTATTGGAGGAAACATGTCATTGCAAGCCCCCAATTCAAAGCTTCCTTTGATGAGTGACCTTAGTAATGGTGTCTCTTCATAGCAATAGAACACTGACTAATACAATGCATTGACGATATGACATTTTCAAAGAACTAATATTTTTCATCTAATTAGAAAGATTTAAAGGTGGAGAATTGGCATTAAAAAAAGTCACCAGATGTTGACCTCTGGTCTCCATCCACACATGCATACACACATGTGCATGTAAGGGTATTACATGCACATAAACAGGCACATACTTAGAACACACAATTAATGAAACAGGCAAGATGGCTCAGCGAGCAAATGCTTTTGCTGTCAACAGTGAGGGCCTGAGTTCAATCCCCAGATCCTCCATGGTAAATGGAGAGAACCAGGCCCCACACCACCGCACTGGTGTGCCCTTTCACGTGTACAGTTCAATCCCCAGATCCTCCATGGTAAATGGAGAGAACCAGGCCCCACACCACCGCACTGGTGTGCCCTTTCACATGTACAAATAAATACGGGAGGGGGTCTTCTCTAAATGAAGGAAACAAAATAGCTACTTTGAGTCAGACACCATCTTAAACATTTTCACGTAAGCCCCTCATCTCTGTGCCACAGGAAGTATGGGGTCAATCTTTTTAAAAAGATTGTCATTGTCTGAAATTAAGCTCGTCCAGTACCTTTGCCTTAAGATTTTTGTAACTATAAAATCATAGCACAGATGACCTTGAGAGCATCAAAGGCAACCCCTGTTTTATCAGAGGAATACATGAAGGCTCAGCAGGGGCGATGCTGTGGTCGAAGGCTGGTGGCAGGGCTGAGAGAGATACGAACCATCTCTCAGGGGGTCCATGCCATCATACGATCCCTGCTAGTTAATGACAACCTACATGGAAACCTACAATAATAATAATATGTATTTATACCTCATCATCATGTTTATGGTATAATATTAAATGGTAACATTATATCCTTTTTAATCAATTCATTTAGAAGTAAATACAAGGAAACACGTTTCCTGTGCATTAGCAGCTGCCCTATCCCTCTCTCAATTACTGATATTAACACTTGAGTATGCATTCATAGTTTAATCTATGTTAGACAAGTTGCCCTGTCAAATGTGAGTTGATTTGGCCAATAGACCTATTCACTGCTTTCCTCAATGATCAGGTCACTAGAGAAGAAGAAAGTGTCTGCCAGATAGTGCCTTTTAATCTCTGTCTAGCATAGTATGTGCCTTAAAGGTAGAAACTGAGCGATCCCCTTTCTCCCCGAATGTGGAAAAAGGAAGGGTTTTGTTCCAAGTCACAGAGGGAGTGAATGT
Source organism: Mus pahari (assembly GCF_900095145.1). Classification (NCBI taxonomy): domain Eukaryota; kingdom Metazoa; phylum Chordata; class Mammalia; order Rodentia; family Muridae; genus Mus; species Mus pahari. The sequence goes on from NC_034595.1 coordinate 2,660,867, forward strand.
TTTAAGAGGCCAGGATGAGCGCTCCTGAACTCCGTGACGCATTCCTGGCTCTGGAACCTTCACTTCTCCTGTGGGCCAAACTTCTCTCCCTCAAAAGTGAGCTCAGATCATTGTACATCAGTGCAGTCAAAACATGTCACATTTGATTTGTTTCTACCCGCGGTGCTGCTATTCCCTGCCCCACAGTTGCTTTTAATTTAGCAATACAAGTATATATAGATACCGGGCTTGGCTTCGGTGCCTGCATAATTACTAATGAGGAAATATACTTAATGTCCTCATTAGTTGGTCATTCCAAGTATTTTCAGCACGCTAGGATGTTTTCTGGTAATCAGTGCCACTTAGTGCAGTCACGGACTACAGCTACGAGAACTATTGCTCACATCAAACCAGACACCAGCAAATGCCACTTCAATGCTAATGAGATAGCCTCTAAGACTCAACCTGGCCAGCACATGCTAGACTTACAGAGACCACAGCATGGAGGCTGCAAAGAATGGTTTCAGGAAGCTTTGCAGGGAGACGGTTCCCAGTTAATTCCCTGGGTGGCATCAGACAGTTCCTTCCATCAGGGCCCTCAGTTTGAATGGTGAAGAGACTGGAGGAAGCCATTGGTGTGATCCCTTCTGGTGCTCTTATTCCTAAGTCCTCCCATCATTACATCTGCTACATATGGTTCCACCGTTGAGTGTGGTACCCAGACTTCCTCCAGGCCAGCATCTCTCTGAGTGTGGTACCCAGACTGCCTCCAGGCCAGCATCTCTCTGAGTGTGGCACCCAGACTGCCTCCAGGCTAGCATCTCCCTGATTGTGGCACCCAGACTGCCTCCAGGCCAACATCTCTCTGATTGTGGCACCCAGACTGCCTCACCAACAAAGAATGGCAGTGTTTGCTTTAACATGCAGGTCCCCCAGAGTCACACCCAGACCTACTGAATCAGGCTTGAAAAAAGGCCAGAAAGAATCTTTATTTTAACAAGAGCCTCAGATGATTATTTGGCATTGTAAATCTAGAGAGCCACCAATATGGTTTAATAATGCCAATTCAACTTTACTCTGAACGTCCCAATTTATCATAGGGATGAGAAAGGATGAGCTATAAAATTTCCAGGAAGCACTCAATTCACTTAACAAATACATAGGGCAGGGGGCACATGGATTGTGGATCTGATAAAACTCCTGCCCTCACAGAGCTCACATGCCAGTGAAAAAGGAAAGGAGGTACTGGAAACAGGGCCTGAAGTGACGCCAAACATTTTTTTAGTTTTTCTGAGAGAAGGGCACAGACAAATCAAAAAACAAAACAAAACCAAAACCAAAACAAAAACAAAAAACAAAAACAAAAACAAAAAACAAAAAAAGGAAGTTGGGAGAAAAATATATTCATCACCAAACTTTTTTCATTACCAACTTTTTAAATGTCACTTTAAATTTATTTTACTTATTGCCATATGTGTGAGTGTGTGTGTGTGTGTGTGTGTGTGTGTGTGGTGTGTACTGTGGTCGAATACATGTGGGTGTGAGGGGGGTGAACATACATGTGTGTCTGGTGGAGTCCAGAGGTTAATGTCTGCAGTCTTCCTCCATTACTGTCTTCCACACATATTGAGACAGGGTCTCTCATGAATCTGGAGCCAGCTAGTCCAGCTAGCCTGCTTGCTTCAGGAGTCCCTTGTCTCTACCTTTGCAGGTTAGGATTACGGGGGGGGGGGGCATCATGCCTGTGGGAATTTTATATAAGTTCTTCACAATCATATGGCAAATGCTTAAGGCACATAATCATCTCTCCAGCTCTAAAATGACACTCGTTAAAGTGCAAAACCCCAAGACTATGTGTACACATAATTTGGCTCATATAATGATCACCATATCATCCATAGTGATATAAAGGCCAGGAGAAAAATAACATAGTAAGCAGAGTGGGGAGGGACTGCATTTCCTTCAGATAGTTCACATGTTTACCGAGGGCTGAAAGGGTGATGCATATTCAGCTCCATTCTGCTATTAAAACATCATGTGACTAATTTTTCAGAGTGCTTTTCTCTACTTGAATAACTTATAGGCCTGGGCCACTGCTGCAACCTGACCCCACAGTTGCTGCTGACTACAGTGAGCAGACTGTTTGGGTTAAAATCATATCCATTTGCTATTGGCTGTAGCTCCTAATTCTCCTTCTAGGGTCTTTGTAGAAATTTCCATCCTGCCCTGGCTCTCAAGGAAGGTGAAGCTCCATCTCTGACTAATGCTAAAGTCAGATTCTGATGGACCAAGTATCCTGATATGCTGGAAGTACACATTAGCAGAAACAGGGAGAAAAGCTTGTTTTTGAAATCCTTTCTTTTTGTTTTTGGTTTTTCGAGACAGGGTTTCTCTGTATAGCCCTGGCTGTCCTGGAACTCACTTTGTAGACCAGGCTGGCCTCGAACTCAGAAATCCGGCCTGCCTCTGCCTCCCAAGTGCTGGGATTAAAGGCGTGCGCCATCCTTTCTGCATTTGATCTGTGTTTGAATAGAATAATCAATGAACAAGTACCTTGGGGCATTCTTTGTTGACCCCAAACCTATCTTGCCCAGAGATGTAGGGGCTGTAAAGAAGCATACCTGGGGGTCCAGCTCTTTGACTTCCAGGTTTAAATGGCTAGGCCGGGCAGACTATGTGGAAGCCTTGGCCTGTTTGTTTAAATTTGACATGTTCAGAGGAACATACATGATTCATTCGTAGGAACACACCCATATCATTGGGTGCCGCCCCACCTGTTACTGGGCTCAGGTTGTATTCAGTTTGGCTTCAGAATTCTGGGGCTTGGACAAGAATGACTGCAAGTGAATCCCAAAGGGTCTGCGGTCGGGGCAAGCTGGGCCTGCTGAGTTTTTTCCTTGCTGAGCTCTGTCAAAGTAAAGACCATACCCCAGGCAGGAGGCAGGGACTGCTCTTACCAGTGCAAGAAGCATGACCGGTGAGCCCAGCAGGGGTTGTCCCTGCAGAGCACCCTGGCCAAAACTGCATGCTCTCCTGCATTCTGAGCAAATACTAGAAGCAGAACTGTTGTTGATTCGTGAGTGCTGGTTGGGGGGAAGTGGATGCTGAAAGCAGGTAAGCTGCAGCTCCTATTCCCAGGGGGACGTTTGCATCATTCCGTTTGGGGGGACGTTTGCATCATTCCGTTTGGTCTTCTCCTCCATTTCAACCCGCGACTTAAAAACAAAATTGTACTGGACTGGTGTCAAATTCAGACCATAATATCCTAACTGGTGTGACTTCCCAGTATTTAGAACCTTCGAATACAAGCAGCAGGGGAATCGTCAATTAGCTAACCTACTAGGCTCCCAGAGACTACAACAGGTGCAGAACAGCCACTGCGCGATTTTTCTAGAGATGCGCAGTCAATCTCTTTGCTCAGCTCTCCTCTGGCTAGGAGAGTGTGTGTTAAAAAGAGAGGGCAGGCTCACTCAGGGTCTCATGGCCTTTTCAAGTGTTCTTGGGAAGGGAGCTGCCTCCCTCTCCTGGACTTGTTCCTCTGCCCCATGATACCACCCACTGTCTGAGGGACTCATAAGCCCAGGCAAACTGTGACATGGTTGAGAACAAAGGAAGCCTGGCTTTGACCGGCAGTGGTGGCGCATGCACGCCTTTAATCCCAGCACTCAGGAGGCAGAGGCAGGTGGATTTCTGAGTTTGAGGCCAGCCTGGTCTACAAAGTGAGTTCTAGGACAGCCAGGGCTACACAGAGAAACCCTGTCTCAGAAAACAAAACAAAACAAAACAAAACAAAAGGAAGGCCGGCTTTGGACTAGACCTGGTGTTACAAGATCTTAGACAGTTGGTGAAGATTGGACGGCTTCTGCTTAATACAATACAGTCCTTACTTGGTAAATGTGGAAGGCGAGGGATGGTGACAGTGTCGGAACTCTTTCAGTAACATCAGTGTCATCTGTTTTTAACTCCCTCTACATCTCAGCCCTTCCATAGAAGGGCCCTCACAACAGACCTTTAACAATGTTATTATCCCTACCCCATAGAAGAGAACACTGGGCTCACTACAATATTTCACAAATCGTGAGTCCAAATAAAACTATAAATAAAGTCCCTGGGCTCAACTTCTGATGTCTGTACCTTTATGTCTTACTGCTTCTTGGGGAAAACAGGAAAAAATAAATAAATAAAAGACCCACTTACATCTAGTGTCTCATCTCCTCACATGAGGGAGGTTTTCCAACGGTGCCTTATTGGTCACACTGGCTGCTTCTCACCAGCTGTCTCTCCTCCAATCAGGTCTGGGCTTTCTGGCAAATCTAGGCACCCACCCTGACTATTGCACTGAAAAGAAATAAAGTCAGGTGCGGGCGTAGTTCAGTGATAATGCACTTACCTAACGTGTACAAGCTGTGAGTCTGATCCTTTGCATCACCAGACCTTTTTGGAACGGTTCAGGGGTGCTGAGGATTAAACACTAGAGTCTTAATTGTTCCATGTAAGTAGTAAGCTGCATCACCAGCCAACATCAAATATACTAACAGTTAGTTTGTAGTCTCAGCACTCAGGAGGCAGAGACAAGACATGGCTGCAAGTTCAAGGCAGACCTGGTATATGTAGTGAGAGTCAGGTGAGTCATGGCCCCATAATAAGACCCTGTCTTAAAATATAAAGTCAAGAGACATAGGACTTAAAATCCCAGACATACTTTAAACCCCAGCTTACCATGAGCAGCTATGTAACTTGGAAAAGTCTCAGCTTCCTTGAGCGTCAGTTTCCTTATAAAATAAGGGTTAAAATCTCTGACTGGTGAGGATCAAGGTTGGGGGGAGGGTGGGACTTGGCTCTGCACCTGTTCACACCTGTTCACACCCGTTCACATAGCATCTCTCATGCCTCTGCTCTTGTCCCTTGATCTTGCTGCTTAGATCATTCTGCTGGAAGCAGAAAAGGTGTTGCCTCCATTGCAAGAGGCAAAAATGTGCCTTTACCAGAATAGCCAAAAGCTTGGAAGAGCTGGGCATGGTAGCGCACGCCTTTAATCCCAGCACTTGGGAGGCAGAGCCAGGCTGGTTTCTGAGTTCAAAGCCAGCCTGGTCTACAGAGTGAGTTCCAGGACAGTCAGGGCTATACAACAAAACCCTGTCTCTAAAAAAGCAAACAAAACAAAACAAAACAAAACAAAAAGCTTGGGAGAGACCTCTTCCCCCTCCCTCTTCTCTTCCTTTGTCTTCCTCCACTGTCTTCCTCTTCCCCACCTTCTGTCCATCCCACCACAAGTTCCTAGCTCTGTGCAGTCTAGTATGTCTTTCTTCAATGGTGAACATGTACCCCACCCACCTAACTTTTAAGCACCTAAAATATGGCTTGGGTGATAAGAAACGGAATTTTTAATTTTATCTAATTTTGATTAATACAAGCAGCCACAAATCCCCAAGTCTGATAGCATATGGCTGTCTGGGCTCTGCCACAGAGGAACTCCCCAACCCAACACGCCTACTTCCAGATTTATCTCAGAGAAATCCATCAACAGTGAACAAAACTCTTATTTCTCTTATTGGTTAATTGTGTGATTCTCACACACTAATGGATGTTAGAACCACCCTTTTTGATAAAAAGCAGCCTGTTGAACCTAACCCCAGAGTGACCTGCGGGATGCTCCGTGGAATCATCTATGAAGCTTTAAAAGTTCCCAGTGGGCAGATCTCACTCCAGACCACTTAACCTAACCTTTCTGAAGGCAGAACTGAGACACGGATGCTTTATAAAGCTCCCTAGATGACATCAACAAACCCCCACACTGATAGGTCTTAAAGGGATTTCTATCTGTTGGATAATAACAATAAATTCATTTTATTTTGTGTCCCAGGGCCATTGGAGGATCAGATGAGGCTGTGAATGTTAGTGGTTTGTTAAGGGGGGTAGGATTTAGGCACTGACATCTAGGCAGAGCCAGTCTTAAATGGTGACGTCATCCCCGTGCAATCAGGCTAAGGCTGCTCTCTGTGCATTGCTTTCCAGTACTGTCCCACCGACCAGGCCACTGCAGGCACAGATGCTGAGCACGTGCAGCAGTTCTACAACCTTCTGACGGCCTCCATTGACGTGTCCAGAAGCTGGGCAGAAAAGATCCCGGGATTCACTGATCTCCCCAAAGAAGATCAGACGTTACTTATAGAATCAGCCTTTTTGGAGCTGTTTGTTCTTAGACTTTCCATCAGGTAGGTCCTATTGTTCTATCTGCTCTCAGCCTCCTCATTTATAACAGTGAGGAGTCCGTTCAAGAAGCAAAGATGAAATGCATTCAAACATTCAAACACTGAGAAGTGGGGGACAGAAAGCACGAGGAGGGGGGAGGGGGAGGCGGAGGGGGCAGGGCGCCGCTGGGACCCTGGGTTCTAGTCTGAGGTCTAAGAGGAGTAGATACCTTAGGGCTCCAAGCAGAGCTTTGCCTCGCTAGAAACCCAGCTCTGTTCCATGCAAAACAGAGAGGATGAATTTGGTGGTCACTCAAGCCCTTGGCCCCAGGACTGATCTCATGGTATCAGAAGTGTTTGTGGAAATACCGGCTTTGTCTTATTGGTTTCTGTTTCACATGTGACTGTTGCACATGGGCCTCTGAAAGCTGCACAGCTGAGCTCTCGGGCCGAAAGATTTGGTTTACCTTTTATTGCTGAGTGGCAGCAAGCATGAGGGGGAGGTGGATTCTTTTTATTTTTAATTTATTTTTATTTTATGTGCATTGGTGTTTGTATACACGTATGTCTATGTGACACTGTCATATCCCCTAAAACTGGAGTTACAGACAGTTGTGAACTGCCATGTGGGTGCTGAAAATCGAACCAGTGTCCTTTGGAAGAACAACCAGTGCTCTCAATCATTGAGCCATCTCTCCAGCCCCGAGGAAGTGAATTCTATCTATCTGCCTATCTTTCTGTTTATCTATCATCTATTATCTGTCTATAGATCTATCTATCATCTATCTATCTATCTATCTATCTACCTACCTACAGTGGACCTTGAGCTTGGAATCTTCCCTGTCCAGTCTCCTGAATGCCAGGACCCAGATGTGCACTGCTTTGCCCAACAGGAAGTGATTCTTCAAATAGTTTGAATCCCAACTCTTCTCCACACAGGCCCCTTTTTTAAGATTTAAAAAAAAGTATTAATTTTTTTTTTTTTTTTTTTTGTTTTTTTTCGAGACAGGGTTTCTCTCTGTAGCCCAGGCTGGCCTCGAACTCAGAAATCCACCTGCCTCTGCCTCCCGAGTGCTGGGATTAAAGGCATGCGCCACCACGCCCGGCTAAAAGTATTAATTTTTATTCACCCAGGGCATATTTAATCCCATCTTTCTTGCTTCATTTCAACTACATACATCAGAGATAGACCCATATTTCACCGGGTGTAATGAGAAAAACCAGCATTTCCCTCCTTCTCTTCTCTACCACCTGGTCCCGTTTCATATTGTGACACCAGAAACTCCTGCATAAAATGTAGCTCCTGTGCTTTGCCCCCATCCACTTTGACCTAATAGTGTATAGAATACTGGAAACTGCACTGTAACTCATGCCCCCTTGATCCTGAAACCAGTGGTTAGAAGTTCATGTTCAAACTCGGTGAGAACATTCTGTCCGTCTGATCCCTATGTGGAAGGACCTGATGGAGAGATGGGGGCTCGTGGCTGGAGTGCCTGGGTTTAGTTTGATTCGGAGCCAGTGCACATGAGAGTTGGTAGCTGGGTGCCCACCTAAGGACTAAGCAGAGGAGAAGCCCAGTGCGGATGGAGCGCACCACAGCTCACTAAGCTCTCTGCAGTGCCTGTGACCAGTACCTTCTCATCTTTGGCACTCAGTTAAGTGCCTGCTGAGTGAAGGAAAAAATAGAGCTATTCATCTGGAAGTGCAGACACTAGCTTGTGGATGCAATCCACCTAGAGAGGGAAACGTGGAGCAAGAAAGTTAAGGACAAGCCAAGATTAAAGTAAAGATCCCACAAAATGGAGAATTAGTTACACCTAGCGCTCTCTGAGTCGTTCTGTGTGCTAGACACTGTGCACAGGCTTTCAAAGGCCTTCACTTTATTTAAATCCCTTTGCAACCTTAGGAAATGATGATTAAATTCCTGTTTCATAGATAAGAGAAAGGAAGTCCAGAGAGATGAAAGGAGTGGCCAAGGTTACACTGCTAAGCCATCATGTTGGATGGAGGTTGCAGGGCTCCTTTTGTAAGAAAGGGGATGGTTATGAACACATTGGCAAATTTAGAAACAGCCCTTCGTTAGTTCAAGGAGCTAATACATTCTGCCGCCTTTGACTCTGTGCCGGGCATGGGGAGAAACTTGTTGCTTTGAGTTTACATAATGGAATTATAGTGTCTAGCCTCGGGCCTTATCAGCCATTGGCATTTAAGGAAATAAGGGAGCAGCCTTGACTGCCAGCCCCAGGGGGAGATCTCCAATTTGCTGCAGAGAGAGGCCATTGTGTGTCTTGACTCCAGGAGACCTCCTAACAAAGGTCTATTCACCCCAGACAGGGGACCAACAATAGGCCAAAGAAATGATTTTACCCAAGCTCAGGATGATACACCCAGTACGTTTACTGGGTTAACTAACAGGAGCATATATGAGGGTTTGCTTACAGTAACGTGGGTGCCCTCCCCAAGGATGTATCACCAAAAAGCCATGCCTGATGTGAATAATAACCTCCCAAAGGTTGCACAGACAGATCCCCTGTTCAGTCTCCTACATCCTGTACATAGCAGCACTGCCCTTGGCTGCATGCAACTGGGTGGGGCAGGGCTATGCACCTCTGATCGTGGAAAGGCAGGGGGCAGTCAATGGCTGTTATGTCTGCTGAGGGTCTCATGACCTGCTCCTCACTCCTGTGGGGGAACCTAGTAGGCCTGCTGTTGTGAGGGACTCCTATCAATAATCACAGCTACAAGGGATTTCAACATAATAACTGAAGTCATGTGCTGGGCTTCCCCTACACCAGTGATTCTCAACCTTCCTAATTCTGTGATGCAACCCCCCCCCCCCAGTACAGTTGCTCCTATTATGCTGAACCCAACCATAAAACTATTTTCATAGCTGTAATTTTGCTACTGTTATGAATTACTATGTAAATATTTGATATGTAGATGATCTTAGGGGACCCCTGTGGACACCCACCCCCAAAGGAATCACAACCCACAGGTTGACAATCACTGGACTAGATATTCTCTGAGAATTTGCTTCTCCACAGTCCATCCCAGACAAGCCATTAGCCTATGCTAGCCCTAGGGAACAGGTGTGTTGGCCCACGTTCCTTAAGGACGTTAGCTCAGATAGTGCTGGTTGTTTGGTCCCAGAAGTACATCTTTGTTCATGACAGTACTGCACACAGCTTCCAAGGCTGACCCCGTGTGATGTTGCTACCCCTGTATTATGATGAGACCGTGTTAGCCACGCTGAGAAGACCTGTCTAATGTGTGTCTCCCTCCTCTGCCCACCCCTAGGTCAAACACTGCTGAAGATAAGTTTGTGTTCTGCAACGGACTTGTCCTGCATCGACTTCAGTGCCTTCGAGGATTTGGGGAGTGGCTCGACTCCATTAAAGACTTTTCTTTAAGCTTGCAGAGCCTGAACCTTGACATCCAAGCCTTAGCCTGCCTGTCAGCACTGAGTATGATCACAGGTAAGCGCCAGCGTCAGCACTGAGTGTGATCACAGGTGAGCGCCAGCGTCAGCACTGAGTGTGATCACAGGTGAGCGCCAGCGTCAGCACTGAGTGTGATCACAGGTGAGCGCCAGCGTCAGCACTGAGTGTGATCACAGGTGAGCGCCAGCGTCAGCACTGAGTGTGATCACAGGTGAGCGCCAGCGTCAGCACTGAGTGTGATCACAGGTGAGCGCCAGCGTCGGCACTGAGTGTGATCACAGGTAGGCGCCAGCGGCCGAAGCCCCCTTTCTCTTACCTGTGACCAGGTAGCTTCTGTGTTTCCGTATAGCTTACCACCAAGTTTGACTACTTTAAGCAAAGAAAGGATGTGTCCACAACTTACTCTTACAGGCTTCTAGGAGAGAAGATCCATGCTGTTGAGTTGATATCAGAGCCCAATTCCTCTGGAGCCTGTTAGCAGTTAACTTGGCTACTTCAAGGCTGTTTTTACAAAAGGTCTCCAGAAAGATTATCTTAACCAGCCTACCATTCCTATGGGCTTCTTCCCAGTTCTTGTGTAGAGCCCTTAAGTGCATCAAAGAACTACAGCCCACGGAAGACAGTATCATTTACTAATCCTGGCTGGGAGAGAATGGGGGAAAATGGGTATTTGTCAAAAAGTGAAAACGACTCACCTCCATGGCTTTTTGAAAAGTTCAAAAGCAGAAGTATAAAATTTGTTCCATCTCTAGAGTTGAGGAGCTAGCTCAGGCAGTAAAATACTTGCCTTGCAAGCCTGAGGGCCCAAATTCAGACCCCAGAACCCACATTTAAAAATGCTGGGTGTAATGGCATGAACTCATGATGCCAACACTGAGGAGGTAGAACAGGATGACCCCTGAGGGCTCACTGGCCGGCCAGCCTCACCCAACTGGTGAGCTCCAGACTGGTGAGAGACTTCTTCTCAAGAAGAGTAGGTGGTATTCCTAAAGAAGATAGCCAAGGATGTCCTCTAGCACACACACACACACACACACACACACACACACACACACACTCTCAGTTGCTGCATTACTCTACTCTCTCGCTACATGGCCCATCACCCTGTGCCCTGGGGGTGCTGCTCTGGTCTCTCCTTCACCCTTCATCCTTGCAGTTTCTTGTTAAGTTGCATCTTTGTCTTGAGGTGCCAGCTCCAGAAGGGGTTAACGGAATCTGAAGGTTCCTCCTCCCTTGGGTCACACCCAAGCCCAACTTGGCTGATTGGCTGAGAGCCACATTCAGACTGGTTGTGCTCTTGGCTAGAGGAAATATTTCCCAGATAGGTGATCCTGATCATGTTCCTCAGTAATGCTGGCCTCTCCTTCCTAAAACAGCCTTGCTTTGCAGGAGCCAGTGCTTCTCAACCTATACATCACAAACCCTTTGGGGGGGGGGGGTGTCAAGTGACCCTTTCACAGGGGTCACCCAAGACCATCTTTATATTAGATATTTACATTGCAATTCATAGCGGTGGCAAAATGACAGTTATGAAGGAGCAATGAAAATAATTTTATGGCTGGAGGTCACCACAACATGACCTGTAGAAAAGAGTCACAGTGTTGGGAAGGTTGAGAGCCACTGGCCTCAGCACCTGCATCTGCTTATGTCAGCCGTGAGCCCAAGTTCGATGTGTCTGTGTGCCCCCAGAGGCCAGGCTAGTCATGGGCCTGACTCTCCCCTCCTGGTCTTTGGTCCTGGGTAAGAAGCTTGGTTCTTACTAGGGTTGTCATAGTATTCCAAGGCTGTGAAACAAAAGCGACGACAGCCTCAGAGGTCGTGGATTCCACTGACAGGGCCTTCTGATGTCATAGCAGAACATGTAAAACAAATGGCTGTTTAAGACCTAAGCACTTCACTCCAAAGACTCTAAGGAGACTAGCCCCCAAGGTCACTTTGTCATCTAGCTCTTCAACTCCACTTCAGACCCATTCAGCATTTCTGGGACAGGTAGACATCACAAAACTGGAAAGTTTAGAGTAGGACTGAGTTTATTTACAAAAGACAAAAAAAAATTGGGGGGGGGGGGCTTTAGCTTTCTTCAACTAAAACCAGTTCATTGCTGTATCACTATGGGAATAGGAGTTAAATGTATAGTCACTGGTCTAGGTGCTGACTCACATGTCACTGGGTTTTCAGAGATGATGACGTGCATGTCTGGAGGACACAGGATGTGTAAATTCATCCACAGGATGCTGAGGGTTGAATAGAATGTGGAGATGCTGGAGAGGGGAATCAAGTGTCAAGAGACCACAGACTGGGGAGCAGAGAATGTTCACAGGCCACTGTGGAAAGAATAATAGCTCTAAGCATAAATATCTCCCAAAGCTACTGAAAATATGACTGACCTAAGTGTCACAAAGGAAATGGCTAAAACGTCTAATGTTGGTAGAAGCCACTAGACCTACAGAAAGAGTGTCGCAGGACACAGAGCCTTTCCTCAGCCTTCCGCAGCCAGTGAGACCCAGGCTGGTGGGGTGTGTCTTGAGATCAGTGGAGAGCCGCGGAAAGCTTTGAACAGAGGAAGGAGATGGCCGGGCTTGCGTTCTAGGATGATCTGCAGTGGCAGCTGGCTCTGAGCACAAAGTAGGTCAGGGAGAAGCCGAGGAAGCAGCGAGTCGCATGGCATAGGGGCTGAGATCACAAGGAGAGCCTGGCTCATGAAGCCAGTTCTTGCTTTGTTTTGCGCTGTGGAAGTCAATGGACACCAGGGTACCAGGTGTTCCCAAGCCATAGAGTCCACATAGCATCCAGAATAGAAATTAAGTGGAAGGTGGTGCTAGTCTCTGCAACCCATTTGTGCTGTGCTGTGATCAGAGCTGACCAACCCACTGCCCACTTGGGTAGAGATTGCTGGAGGAAGAGGCAGTTTGGCCTGGCAATTAAAACATGGATTTCTGGTTCTGGTAACCCCCTTATTAAACTGGAGTCTGGTGTTTCTTTAGCAAGAACTATTGAGTAGCTCATCTGTCTTTTCTGCACTTCTTTTTTTTTTTTTTTTTTTTTATACAGGGTTTCTCTTTTTTTTTTTGGCTGTCCTGGAACTCACTTTTTACATTTCAAATGCTATCCCGAAAGATTCCCATACCCCTCCCCCACCTCTGTTCCCCTACCCACCCACTCCC